>NC_141930.1:27542441-27693956 GCF_057802395.1 Ceratotherium simum simum | reverse complement strand
TATGTCAATTTAATAGATTTGATTTCCTTTTTAAGCATTTCAAGCATGTGACCATGCAAGTCTATGGCCCTAACAAACAAAATCTTTCCAAGTACTTAAATTATTCGTGTAGACTAATGAAGTAATCATATACATACAGTGACTATTAAGTCATTTTCAAAATATTTATAAACGTTGTCTAATCTCTTATACTTTTTAACTTAAAGCTACAAGTTTAAAATTAAATTAAATCAAACTCCCTAAATTGCTTAATTCTCAGAAACATTAGAAACATACCAACTATATTGAACTTAATGCAAAAGTATTCAAACTCTGCATTTTCCTTACTTTCATCATTTCAGTATTTACTCAAGTCTTTCCAGGGCTGTGAAGCATTTACCCAATTAAGGATCAAATTTACTGTATGAGGTAAGTTGAGTCTTGTATGTACCCCACAGTTGCCTAATGGTCTGAGATTTGAGACAGAAAAATCTATTTTATCATCTCAGGGGAGCTAAGGTTACATACATATACACAGCCAAGATACATGGTTTTCTATTTGTCAGAGACCCCAAACCAGACAGAGGACCCACCAGCTACATGCCTACAGAGTGTGTCTTGAGTCAACAGCTGGACGTGTTCCTCCAGGACCACACCCTTCACATGGGCTGGCTCAGTAGCCCACGTTCCCCTTGGTTCAAAATGTACCTGTACTTATTTCCTCACTTTTTTCAAATTATATCACCTGGTTTATTTCAACAGATTTTGGCAACCCCTAAGTAGATTTTTTCATCACTTGAATGTATTCAACTAAACTACTTACTGCCTCATTGAATTCTGCATTCCTCTCATCTTTTTCTCCACCTATAATTCTAAAAACATATTATTTTCATTTTATTCAAGCCCAAATTCTTCTCTCACAGTTGCCTGAGTCTGCAGCTCTAACTCTAAGTGATAATAAGCCATTTTTAAAAAAAACGTTGATGTATTTTCTGCCCAACATTCCTGAGGAACAGACAAGGAACAGATATGGTTTAACCCTGTCCTATTGGTGAGACTGTTGAGGCATGCGGAGGAGAAACAGCTTACATAGCTAGATCACTTTGGAGTGGTTTAATCAAAACGTCCTCTCTCAATTATCCTGGTATTTCATGCTCAAGGCCTCACAATTTGACCATTTTGACTCTTTTAAAGGAAGATTAGGGAATGTTTGTGTATGAATATTTAAAAAACCTAAATAACACTATGAATTGATTGGAGAATATCAAATGTTATAAATGAAAAAGAAACTCTAGAGAATTTCTTGAAACATACTAGGCATATTGGTTAAGGTATAAAGAAGGAATTTCACTTTAAGTTTAGCTCAGTTTTATCACTTCTTATGCCCGTAAACTTTGGAAATAGACGAGCCTGCTATTTAGAGCGTAAAACACATGGCCAACGTTCTGTCCATTTTCCGTCTTTTAAATTCTTGGTGAAAAATAGTCAACATTATTCCACTCTGTCACATCAGTAGCTTTGGAGTAGAAGGAAACTTATAGGATGATTTCATGCTTAGTGTATCTCAAAGTATAATACAAAGTAATAAATTAAGTAGAAATTATACTTAATTTAGACAAAAGTGATCTTGTTTCTGCTAGAAAGAGCAATCAATAAGAACATTTTCTTCCCTGAAGGATTTTGCATTTTATAGAGCTCTCATTATCAGTTTTTAATCCATTAAATTTACACAAATGTAGGAAGTTAGCACTCTTAAAACTCAGAAACTTTTTGTTCATTTAAAAGGCTTTATGTGGACCTGGTAACTTTTTTCACTTTGCCTGACACATGGAATAAATTCAATATTTATTACTCTATCTAATAAAGATTTATTTCTGTCTATATATAAGTATATATTTCTCTACATTTATATATGTATGACGTATCTTTAATATTCGTTGCAGTGGAATGAATCAATTGTTGTTGCATAACTTATTTAACTCACTGTTGCCTAAGAATGTCTGGATAAATTATCAAGATGCCAACCTGGGTGCACATATATGAAGAGCTATAAGTAAGAATAGGTATACTCCTACAAGTGTCATGAATAAGGTAAGAGCAGTCGAGTCACGGAAAGATGTTCATAAATTGGCAAAGTTTTGTTAAGAATGCAGAATAGTTCTCCTTGAGATATTCAGGGTAGTTGTTATATAGGTGTAGATATTAGCGTATTGATTTACAATTAGCCCCCCCTACTGATTTTTTGATCACCCAACCATGGCTCCTCTGACACAATGAATAACCCACACAGAACATTTTGCTGTTTACAAAACAAATTCTCAATTCAAGATGACAGTCCTGTGAGTTAGATATTACCATCAATCTTTTTCATATGAGGAGTTTAAGGCCCCGAGAGAGATTAACCGATGCACCTAAGGACCAATTTTAGCTCCTAAGCAAGAAACTTAGACTGGCACCTGGGGCTTCTGACACCTGTGCTCTTTCCAAAGATCTTGTTGCTCATAAACGTTCTTTAACCATTTTGACTTACCTGTATACCCAAGCAAATTCTTGGCCTCAAGAGGAATATTTTATAGTATGAAAGTCTCCTGATCAATTGCCTACAAATGGAGGCAAAAATGGGCAAAGCATCTGGGATAAAGCAATATAGTAAAGCTTGGAAATTCTTCAACATTAAGTAATCAGACGGTTTCTCCATGCACAACCTCAGAATTATTCACATGATTTTTTTTGGATAAACAGATTAGTTGAAGACACAAACCAATGACAGAGGGAATGCATATCGTCAATGACTCAAAAATAGTCTGTTCCAATCAGCTCTCCATTTTTATGGACCATAGCTTATTGAATCAGCTTTTGGGGTCATTGATACAGGTGCAATTGCTTTCAGTTCTTTCTCTTTCACGGGACTTCCTGTTTTTAGAACATTTAAAGGATCTTCCCAATGTAGACACGACAGGAAAGATTCTGAGTTTAACTCCTTATAGAACCTTCAAGCTACAGTTGGCTTAAGTAGCTTGTTCTGGATGGTAAAGCTCCAAATTATGAAACATCCTTGGGTGAACAAGAATTGAAAAACTTTTAAATGAACATCTCCTGGCCAAGGGAAGTTCACTGGTACTGTCAGAAAGAGTTAGCCCCCCAACAAGTCTGATTCCAGGGGAGCTCTTTTCATTTACCATCTATCACCCAGCCAGTGTCATTTTCATTTGGCTTTTAGAGAGTGAGTGTGAATTAGCAATAGATCCTCCACCTGTCTGATTACTTGAAGTGCCAAATCTTATTTCATCATTTGGTCAGGTGTTAGAGACCAGTTCACTTGTGTTATCCATTTGGCACTCCTGTCATTTCCTCTCTCATTTTCTTGCATCATATTACTGAGAATAGAGCAATGCATAAGAATATGACTTCATATGCGCAGTTAATTTTGATAGCACTTTGTTCTTGTGGCTCATCCCTGGATAGAGACCTGTAATTGTTAGTGAGTTAGAGAATGCAGTGTCATGTTTTATTAATAAATGGCAGAGGCATAATTTTTCCTAACTGAAAAATACCATTTGACCAGTATGTCAGAGAATGGCAATTACTCTAGAAGTACGGGTTACAACGATGATAGAAAATCATTATCAATGTCATTTTGGTTTAAAACTGTGTACTTTCTGAAATGTTTCCCTCAATTGACTAATTTCCCTCAGGCAGAAATAAAAAAAAATGAACCAACTAGGTTTAATAGCGTTTAAATTTTCCTATCTATATCTGAGAGTGAGACTACCTTGGAGCACATTGGGAAATTTTTCCCAGCCTTCTAAGGGTAAGGCTGAAAATTAGGTAAGGTTTGATGTCTTGATTTATTTTCTAATGTCCTCATCTAACATATAACCATTAATTATTGTTGAAGGTAGCTGGTCATACGCAGTGCAAAGCACATGACAGAAATTTCCTTTGCTTTTGACTAGCTCAGCCCACACATCACTGGCCAGACCATGGGATGGCTATCTTAAACTGGAATTTTAAGGGCAGAGAAGATCTGCTCAAGAGACATTATTGTGAGCCTTAAAAAAGCTATTAAAACTAAAATTTAGTATGATTTCAGCTTCAGGTAACAGGAAACCCTGACTCAACATGCTTTTAAAATAGCAGATACAACAACTCAACACAAATTCTGGAGATCATTTATCTCCAGCACTGGTTAGTGCAGAATATCAAGAACCTCAGTCTTTCTACTCTGATATCGTCAGGTTAATTCATTTCACAGATAGTATGTTTGTATAGAAACATTTTGAGGCAAAAAATGAACATATTCTCTCATAAGTCTCGTTATTGCCAAGAGAAACTTCTCCCAGAAGCCCCTCAGTAGATTTATGTTCACATTTCATTGGCCATAATTGGCCCACACGGAAACCAATCCTGGCAAGGGGAAAGGTCCACCATGGTTGGCTTTAACCAATTATGACTCACCATCTGAGGCCCTGGAAAGATGTGGCCAGAGGAGTAGGATGGATACTTGAACAAAAGTAGAGGTCTATTAGGAAGGAAAGAAGAGGAGGAGTGAACATTGATGTGTACATAACAAATCCTGTCTGGGAAATAAGAATACATCCATATAGTTTTAAAAAATGTCAGTTACTCAGAAGAGTCAATACATTTATGGTTTCTATTTGTCCTTATTAAGTCTTTAAATAATTTAATTTAATTATGTAATTGGCTTGGATTTCATAAACCAAAAACTTAAATATGTAAAGATCGAAAACTATGTTTTGTAACTGAAACAAATTTTTACCCTAACTCACAATTTTAACTGATGGCAGAAAAACTAGTCTTACAATACGCATGTTAAACTCAGTTAATTTAGAATTTTATTGCTCAATTTAGAGTTTTCCTCTTCCGGCTCCCTCAGCTTTTTGGGGGAGACATGGGAAGGTTACATACTAACAAGGCTGGTGGGAGGGGTGGAGTGCAGGATTTGCTTATTGGTCACTATGTGTTGTACCAAACAGTGTCCACTGACATGTCTGTCATCAGTTCTGGGTTGTTGTTATCCTTTATGCTGGCAAATGCTGAAACATTTGTTTACTCATGCTGCCAGCTACCATTGTACTCCCTCTTCCCCATTACGAGGTGTTTTCAGTTCCACTGAATTTCTTTTACTTCCACACTCCTCCAAAGGGCATTTGACATGCTCATCCTATCTCTCATGCCCTTCTGATGAAACTTAGGGGTGCTGTCTCAGGCCCCTGCCTAAACACGCACAACGTCCTATCCGCTGTCCTCCCTGCTTTTTATGGTGTCTCAAGGAACTCTAGGCTATTCACCTCCCACATCTCCAGAAGAAAGTGGGGCACAAAAATCTACTGTCTGATACCAAATTTATCTTGGGGTTCTAATACCTCTCCTCTCCACTGGCTCACCCAGTGGGAGCAGAAGCCCCTCCCCATCCCCCCTTTTGAGAAACCCACAGAGCTAGTGCTATGGCTTAAACACCCTGCTTAGTATCCCTATGGATCTGAATTTTGGTTATCAAAACACAGGCTTTTTAGACACATAAGTCTCTCTTCTCAAACTATTTTCTCAGTTGAGGGTTGCAAAAGTGTAATTTGAAAGTCAAAAGCTTAGGGAAATTAGTATAGAAACTGACTGTTACCTGACTGTGAGGAAGAGTGGGCTATCAAGGAAGCACAGGCAACTAGATCACATTGTCATCCTGCTGCACGCTCAACAACCTCTTGAAAGGGAGTTTTTAATAGGTAAAATAGTGGTGGCCAGAGGGCAGTAAGGAAATGACCTCAAGTCATTAGGAACTAGTTAAGGAAAGAGCCACCAAATGGAATGCAGACTTTTCCATTCCAAATTACTTTTTTCCAAAATTCTTGCCACTCTGACATCATGCCATTAGCTATTTAGAATATTTTCAAAACCTGAGAAGCAAGCATTGATAATATTTGCATCTTGCTCCTGGCCTCAGATGGTCCAGTTGAGAATTGTGTTTGGGTGATCACCCCAGTGGGCAAAGCCCTTAGGTTGCTGCACCCATCCTCAGCTGCCAGGCCCCAGCACTGCGGTGCCCTGCTCAAGCCTGCATTGCCCAGCATGACTCAGGCTCTGGACGTTTTCCACTCTGTGGCCCATTTCCTCAGGATTGATTTTTTCTCTTCAACAACAGTTTAATCTGAGGAATTAATCTCTGTGATTCTGTTACCCATCCCACCTAAATTATGTGTACTGTTACACAGGCACTTTGGGAACAGGAGTCTAATTCACTGGGTGACGTGATTCCATTGGCTAAAATTTCATGAACCAGCCAGACCAGAGGAGGGGAGAAAGAGGTAATTTGAAGGATTATAAAATCATTTACTTGTCAAATTTGTACTGGAGAATGATGAAAGGTACTCAAATTTCCTCAAATTCTGTCCCATTTCTCTCTAAACAATCCTCTCCATTTCATACTTGGAAAACCAGAAGACCAGAACTTTTCATTATATATACTTCCCTACAAATATAGCGTATAGCTCAATCTTGAGTTCCAAAGGAACGTCTACACAATCTATCAGTATTTACAGCTTTGACATTTGGCAAAGAATTTTGACTATGTCCACGTGAGAAGAACTCCTTGTGTAACAAATTGCTTTGGTATTGAGGGTCATTGCATGAGTGTAAGCAAAGTCAGTCAGGGAGAAAACCAACCAGTCCAGAGCGTAGTCCTAATGGTTATGCTTTAATGAAAAGTTAACTTATCATCTAAAAATTAAGCTAACTTTTCTGATCTGTTGTACTGAAAATATTGAAGGTAGACATTCTGAGTTGTCATCAATTAATATACCTTGACATTATCAATCTCTTCATCTAGTAAGTTCTTAATGGCAAAGGCACTAAAAAACTTTTACACCAAATAAATAAAAAGTCAGATGTGTACTTTTAACAAATTAATTCTTTCAAGATATGCTTATTGAAAACTTACCATGCATAGTAGTGGGCAGATTCAAAGACGTACGGCATCATTTTACCTCTAGGCGCTTCCAGTTTAAAGGAGGCGATGGGTAATCAAATAGCTCAAGAAAATTTTAGGGTAAGTATCCAGCAAATGGCAAAGGGATAGAGTCTTACATGCTTTAGGAAAAAATAGATGCTTCTTTTGTCTAGAGTTATGAGGAAGGATTTCATTGAAAAGAGATAATTGAAAGAAAAATTGAAGGACAGGGTGTGGTCTCTCCACCTACGACCTATGAGACCCAGGACATACCTTTTCAAGAGCCATTTGAAGATGCTCTCTGTGGTTTCTTCCAAAACTTTCAACTTTTTTCAGAGTTCTGTGCATTGGATGAGTAAGCCAATATGGCTCAATTATCTCCTAGGAATCTCAAAGGTAAATTTCAGATGCATATAAAGATTTCTATGTCATACCTAGAAGACCTCAAGAATGAAAGAAGCTGCTCTGATTCTGCACAAAAGTTTACCAATTCAAGGATATAAATGGCATATGGAAGCTGAAAAGCTGTCTCTCACCACCAGGCTGGCCTACCTTGGACCTACAGCCCAAGTCATGGGTGCTTGTGGGAGTCGTAGTACTTGTGGGAGCCCGACTGATCCCGCCAGGACAAAGGCAGGGATCCTGTATTGACTCTCCAGTGCCTAGCATGACATGTGGTACCCAAAAAGGAGCCCCAGAATATTAATTAAAAAAGAAAATTAAATTAAAAAGGAAAGCATAAATCAAATCAGTCTTTAATGCATTTACTCTTTATATCCTCTCCAGCTAAATCTCAATTAATAGACCAATATATTGGTCAGCCAAAATTTACATTAAACAGCCACTTGGAGGTAAGAAGAGAGTGGAGGATAGAAGATCATGCTTAGGGTCAGAAATGGAGTCATTAAGAACGTCACTTTAACGCACCAAAGTCATTCCGTGTTTCTATGTCTCTCTTCACGCCTTTCAGTTTGTGTGATGCTTCTGTAATATTTACATGCTTTCTGTCTATCCTGCAGGCTTAATGAGTCATCATACAATTATCTAACTGGATTGTATTCTGATTTTCTCTCTAAATATAGGAGAGCACATCTCTCTTAATGACATACTATTGCCCTGTCTGTACCATCTGCCAACATCATTATTCAAATTACTCATTACTTTACTCACTGCTCATTCCTGGGGTGTCGTTAGTAATGATAAATATCATTTTACCTAACCAGCCTTCAATTAGGCCAAGTCAATCCCTATAAATGAAGCAATAGTCACAACACCTCTAAAAATTTGTCTAGGAAATTCACAAAAGGCCATTTCCTATCTTTCCTCTTCACACAAACATAAGAAAATACCAGACTAAATTATGCTGTCTTATAGGTGAAACCCTTGAATATTTGCATTGCTTTTACTGAAGTGAGAGAGGCAGGTGTTATCACACCATCTCCATTTTATAGATAAGAACGGGGAACAGCATAACCTGCCCCAAACCACACAGATGTCCTGTGCCTTCGCTATTTTATTCTCTAAACTAGCGATCTCTCCCTTCAACGAGGCCTCGGATTCTGAAATTACTATTCTCTACCCTTTATCCAACCCTCCACCCACTGCTCAGTGTCTCACACTTGTTCTAATTCAGGTCTGGGCAAGAATAAAATGTGGGATACTTCCATTGAAAGCACTATACTTATTTTCTATAAATTGTTTTCCATGGTGGTATTTACTTCTTCTGGCAGCTTCCACTTTGTCATTTAGGTTGTATAACTGGCCTACACAGTACACAGTGTGGTGTCTCTGTCTGCAACGGGAACATGGGATTCCTGAGCCTATTCAGGGAAAAAATGAAGTGGTCAAATTTCCTCACTGCAAATCTATAATTTAACCAGAAGACTTAATTTCCTTCTCATGATCAGTTGCCCTGGAGGTGACATTCTTTTGCAAAGGGAGGTCAGCATCTATTTCTGCACACTCTGGCTGTCATCAGATCTTTGCTGCCCTCCTGGTAGAGAGAGTACAGGCAGCAAATGAGCGCATCCCAAGGTAGAGTTCAGGCCAATAAAATACCTGCTTAAGTCTTCAGGCTTGACTCTAGGAAGGTAAGTTTTATCTGGTTTCATAATCTTAAAATATATTTTATCTACTGGACTTTGACTTATTGATAGAGGAAAAAATCAACACACTCATTCAAGAATGTAAGAAAGACCAATTTTGGCAACTCTGAGTAAAGAAATCATCATTAATAATTGTTTTTTTGGAACAAAAGCTTGATTTACAGTAAAAAAGGTCTACCTACTTTCTATACAAGGCTGAGAACTTTGTTCTTTATGAAACACAGGAAAAAATATCTTGAATGCAAAGGTGTTCTTTCTCAATGTCGCTAGAACATTATAAAAATAAAATTTAGTCATGCAAACGAGAGCAATCTCGAGAAGGACTATATATATATTATATATATTATATATATTATATATATTGTATATATTGTATATATACATATATAAAACTATTTGGAAAAGATCAAACCCACCCTGCTTCCCAAGATCTGCACGAGCTGATAGGTGTCTGCCCCTCCAGATCCGTCCACTACTCCTTTCCAGTGCTCCTGGAGACTGCCCTCTAGGAAGTACTTCAGCTGGGCTCCCTTACTCTCTGGCTTCCAATTTGGCTAAGGGGAGGCAGCAGCAGGAGGTCACAGCTTGGACAGAGAGAGAAATCCAAGTATTTATTCCTTGAGCTCTCTCCCTACTAAAACAAAGATTAGCATTGGCTGTGTTCCATGACCAAAGGCCCTAGCTCATCCGGAGTGCTCCTCTCATAAAGTTTGCTTCCTCTTCTTGCCCTTTCAGGCCTAGTGGCAGTAACAGCTCCCAGGTTTTTTGTTTTTAGCTCTGGGGTGCATCACCACCCCCAGATGATTTCCTTTAACTCTACCTGCACCTTTGTAAATTATGTCTTTATTCAACTCTCTTCATTCACCCCGTTTGAGTGTGTCATCTGTTTCATGTCAGACCCTGAGTGACCCTCAGCATCCATTCTCCTCCCCATAACTGGGGCACCATCATTCTTACCAACATGTTCTGCTCTATCTCATTCTCAAGTCCAAGCCAAACTTATAACAATGGGTGTCAAGCCATGCCAGTTCCTCCACCTTCTCAGCCACTGCAGCAAATCTGCCTTGTAGTTTGTTGGAGCCCTGATACATGCTGATGGATCTTCCCATCATGCTTATCTCATGGGATTTCCAAGGCAAAGACCATGCCTTTATGTCCTTGACAAAAGGAATTGGACTTCTGGGGGCTGGCCCCATGGTGTAGCGGTTAAGTGCACATGCTCCACTGCGGGCGGCCTGGGTTCGGACCCTGGGCGCGCACTGACGCACTGCTTGTCAAGCCATGCTGTGGCAGCATCCCATATAAAGTGGAGGAAGATGGGAGTGGATGTTAACCCAGGGCCAGTCTTCCTCAGCAAAAAGAGGAGGATTGGCATGGATGTTAGCTGAGGGCTGATCTTCCTCACAAAAAAGAAAAAAAAAGGAGCTGGACTTCTGCCTTGAATCCTGGCCCACGTCTCTGTTCTGCTCTTCACCTCTAGTTAGTCAATTCCTTCTTGATTCCTATGTTGAGTCTCCCACCTCATAACCTATCTAGCTCTTCAGACTCTCTCAGACTAGGGACATCTGTCTCATTCTTGTAATTGTGTCCATCACTTCCAGCCCCCTTTCCCTCTGATGGGATCCAGGGCTTGAAGCCCTAGATCTGCTCAAGGTTTTTTCTTTGCCACCTGGCTGCCTGTGTAGATCTCTAATCACTGGTTGCCATGAGGCCACCCTATTAATATGCTCCATTTTCCTTTTGGGAACTCCTCCTTCTACTCCCATCTCTACTCTAGAAATTGGATGGAAACTCCCTGACGTTGAGTCCTTGCCTGAGATTACCACCTTCTGGCTGTTGGCAACTCTCTGGACACCATGTTCTGCCAGCCTGATTTCAGCCCCAGAAGCTCATTCAGTGCCCCCGTGCCCACCTTAATGTAGCCTGCCCGTTTCCACTGAGGTTACCCTCGACTGTCTCACAAGATACATTCTTCCTCTCAAGTCATTTTGCTTCAACTTTTTTATAGCAGGATGAGATTCAGACCTTGCTTCTCCCCTCGACTGGGCATGCTTAGGGGACAACAAAAGGCTCTGGTCCGCTGACTACTAGATGCTCCCCCCACACCCAGCGGGATATGGAAGCTGATCCCGAAGAGCAGAGAAAATACTGTAGACGTTTCAAAGGAGAAGGTCCAGAATGAAGTGTTTTGAATGAAATGTTGTGCATAACATTAGCACTTCCTCCTCCCACTCCCTCCTCCATTCCTGCACAAAATTTTTCCTAAAATGTCCCTTTTTCAACAGTGCACTGAGAAAGTGGGGCTGTCTGTGGCGTGCTTCAAGCTTCCTGCTTTGAGGTGGGGTGAGGTGAAAGCAAGTGTTTTCTAAAGGGTCCTCGCTATATGGGTTACTTTTTTCTTTTTTCAAATCAAGAAAGGGAGAAAACACCTTTTCTTCCAATGTGTCTTTAATTCTCTGTCTAGTTCCATGAGGTAGGGAATGTTTTGAGCCTGAGAATAACTTATTAAATTGCTTATTTCCAGAACTCTAAGCTGGTAGCAAAAACAATAAAACAAGCAAGTAGAAAGTGAAAGCACTGATCAATCAACTAGTTGCTTTGCCGGCTAGTTTTGTCTTTTTGCTTAATGGAGTGGTGGTTTCAGTGTGAAGAGGATGCAAGTGAATTGTTCCACACACCGAAGGGAGTAGGCCAGCAACAGCTGCTGCAAAGGCAGGCTATAGGCAGCGTTTGCTCCTGGTTACGCTCCATCGCTGGAAGTACTCTCTCACACAGTAACAGGTTGCTGGTAGGAGAGTCAAGTAGTGATGTAATTTGGAAAGAAAACATTTGGCATTTCAGGTTTTCATCTGTTTTTTGGAGCATATGCAAGTGTTAAGGAAATGGGAAATCAGATTTATCAGACATTTGAAAAATATGGGACAGTGCATCTTCTAAAACTGAACTTTTGATTCATTTCATGAGAATCAGAGCTGCAGAAAAATAAAAGAAAAATCTAGCTTTTAATTTCTCAATTGATATTAGAGCAAAATTCAAGGATCTTACCAGGGCCCTGCATGATCTTGCTCCTCATTCCTCTCTGACTTCATCTCTATCCGTGCTCCCCTTTGATCTGGGCTCCGGCTACGATGCAGTCCTTAATGTACCACAGACGTGCCAAGCACACTCCTGCCTCAGGGCCTTTGCACTTATTCTTCCCTTTAAAGAGATATGTTCACATGTGTTCATCTACCTCATTTTAATTCAAAATTAGGTCTTTCTTCAAGGGGTAACTCATTAAAAGGTCTTCCTTCCACTCAGCAGAGCTTTCTACTCCAGAACTTTCTACCCTGTACCCTGTCTTATTTGGCCTTATAACAGTCATCATTACCTGACCTAATATTAAGTATCTCTTTATTTGTTTGTTTGTTTTCTCCACTAAAGGGGAAGAACTTTATTTTGTTCAATATTTTTATTTCCAGCTGCAAAAGAAACCCCCCACAACATTGCCTTGCACATGTAGATTCTCAATAAATATTTGTAGATTGAAAGAATGAAAGATTGATGAACTATAACCTTCTGCTTGTCAATAAATCTTTCATTTTTTAAATCAACTTATTTTCCAGACTCTGCAATAATGACATTGCTCTCAAGAGGATTTATATTTACCACCATAATCTGTGCACTTTGACCTCTTCAGAAAGTGAAAATTGCCTCCCTTTAGTTTTGGGAAACAGAATAGAATTCTGATGGTGCCTGGAAGATACTGGATGGCAGGTAAATTTGTGTCCACGCCCATGAGAGCCAGTTTACCCCACAAATAGGCCTGAAATGTATACATTTGCAACTCCAAAAAAGTAATAAGAGAACTCTTCTACAGATAGATAATCTATCAATCTACCTTTCTTCAACTTTACTCATAAATATGCTTCTTTTTTAATTGCATATTTATTGAGACATAATTCACACACCATAAAATTTACTCCTTTAAAATGTAAAACTCAGTCGTTTTTAGTATAATCAAAGTTGTACAAGCATGACCATGACCTAAGCTTAGAACATTTTCCTCACTCCAAAAGGAAACCCTATACCCGTTAGCAGTCACTCCTCATTCCCCTCTGGAAACCATTCACCTACTTTCGGGGTCCCTATGGTTTGCCTATTCTGAACATTATATATGAGTACGAGCGCCTTTCATGACTAGCGTCTTTCACTAAGCGTATGGTTTCAAGGTTCATCTATTTTTTATTGATGAATAATATTTCCTTGTATGGCTATACCACATTTTCTTTCTCCATTCATCAGTTAGTGGACATTTGGGTTGCTTCCACCTTTTGGCTATTATGAATAATGCTGTTATGAACATTGATGCATAAATTTTTGCGTGGACATATGTTTTCAATTCTCTTGGGTACATACCTGGGAATGAAATTTCTGAGTTATACGGGTAACTCTATGTTTAACATTTTAAGAAACCGCTAGACTCTTTTCCACAGCAACTGTACCGTATTACATTCCCACAGCGATATATGAGGTTTCCAATTTCTCCACATCCTTGCCAACAGTCTTCTTTGGAGAAACACCTATTCAAATCTTCTACCTGCTTTTCAACTGGATTATTCATCTTTTTACTGTTGACTTGAAAGTATTTTTTATATATTCTGAATACAAGTCTTTTATCAGATATATGACTTGCGAATATTTTTACCCATTTATTATGGGTAAAATTAAAATTAAATTTATTACTACATTTATTCTGTAGCTTGTATTTTCATTCTCGGTAGTGAAGCAAAAGTTTTAAATTTTGATGAAGTTCCATGTGTCTGTTTTTTATTTTGTCATTTGTGTTTTTGATGTCATATCTAATAAACTATTGACTGATCCAAGATCACAAATATTTACTCCTATATTTTTTTCTAAGGGTTTTATAGTTGTGGCACTTATATTTAGGTCAGTGACCCATTTTGAGTTAGGTTTTATATATAATGTGAAGTAGAGATCCCAGTTCATTCTTTTGCATGTGGATGTGCAGTTGTCCCAGTCAGTTTGTTGAAGAGACTATTCTTTCCCCACGGAACAGTCTCGGGATCCTTGTTGAAAATCAATTGGCCAAAGACATATGGGTTGATTTCTGGACTCTCAATCCTCTCTTACTGATTTGTACGTCTATCCTTACGTCAGTAGCACAGTGTCTTGATTACTGTTACTTTGTAGTAACAAATAGTGGCAATTCTCTGGAGATGGAGCTTTTGGGGAATCGCAAACTTATTCTCGCCCTCTCCATTGGCTGCTAGACTGCTGGTTTTCATAGGCAGCATGGTCGTGAGGCTGTTTCTAGACTCCTGTAGAGCTAGGAGAGGAAGATGGGAATAGGACAAATCAAAACACCACAAACTTTTTGTTCTAATCATGGTTCAGCCATTTTTCTTGAATAAATGATCCTTAGATTTTTGCAAGCATATCATTGATTTTCAGAGTTCTAAATAATTTTATTTTGACATTTTTTTTTTAGCCGGTATTCTCATTGTTTTTATGGAGGAGCAGATTTTCAAAGACCCTTACTCCACCGATTTGGAAGTACGCCTCCATCCATTTCTTTTAATCTACAATTATTCATGTAAATGGCTAGGCCTGGAACTCAAACCTCCGTAATTTGGCTTGGTACTCACTTTGGGCAACACCCATTGCCTTACTTTCCCAAAGAAGTTGTAATAAGAGGCCTTGAGGCCAAGAGTCCCTGCTAGCCAGGCAAGGTAGCCAAGGGCTACTCTGCCAAGGAAGGGAAGGTTCCCTTGTGTACACTTTACCCACCCTTAGAAAAACCAAGGAAGTGGTCCTCCCATTAAGGGAAACAGAGAGAAGGAAGGACGGATTGCGGAAGAATCTTGAATCTCAGGCTAAACCTCTGGAGATTAGGTAGCTATACAGTGATGCTTCCTCAAATTGTTGGGAGTTCTTGGCCATGGAGACTAGGGGAGGAAGAATATGAGGGGAAGGAGGAATTCTCCAGTAACCAGCAGAAGACTGTTTTTCCTGATCGCATTGTGAGAAAAAGGGGAAATGGAGGAGGCAAGAAGGGAACAACAAAGGTGGCAGTTAACAGCTGATAATTGCCTAGAATTAGCTGCTTCCACCTAAGGGACATGGCTGAGTTGGTTTTTCCTATAAAACTTCCCCACTAGTTATCTATTAAATTATTTATTTTTTATTCAAGTTTATAAATATTATTTTGAAATTTTAAAAGTTGTCAGTGCACAATGAGGAAAAAAAAGGTATCTCTGGAAACTTGAACAACACAAAAGACACCTCCCTAAGTTACTTTATTACAACTCAAGCAACAGGTGGACAAAGTAGAGAATATTTCTCCAGTGTCAGAGCTTAATTAGCTAAAGCAGTTTGCAAATGGGGTATAATCATTTTTCATCCTTTATTACACACTTCAAAGGAACTCCTGGTATTGGTGGTGGTCGTAGTTGTTGACTTTGCCCTTGTGCAATTTATTTTCAAATCCGCTTAAGCTGACTCAGGTGTGACAGAATATGTGGCTCCATTCATAAGAACTGTTGATTAATGAGACCGGTTAATGTTTGAATTTGATTTCTGTTTCTAAGATTGGATCAACAAGGGATAACCAAAGCCTTCTTGGTGTCAATTTTACAGTACACTAGAAATGAGTATATTTTGAGACTCTTGGTAGACATACTAATTGTAACCATAAACAGAATAAGGTTAATTATATTAAAGTCAAGATGAAAGTGCGAGAAAGAGGGAGACTGGCTTAAATTTTGAGAGTTGTTTGAACTAATCTAGACACAATGGATAGAACATTTGTGATTGAAAAATCTTTTAGGATTCAATTCCTTGGGACGATTCATCCTCTAAAGACAGTCCATCAAAGATCGAGGTTCATGCCAAAACTCATTCACCCTGGAGTAAAGCAGTGGAAGAAATTTCACAGGAAACAGGAATACAAAAACAGTCATTGAGTTGGAAAATAGGGAATTTTTCAAAGGGATAGGGTTTGAACACTCTTTAAGGAAATTTCTTTGGGGAGAGGGATTACAAATTCTTACACAAAGACAAAATATACTGCCAAAGTGTGGAAAGAAGCCTCCCATTTATAGAAACTTGAGAGTCCCAGGGGATTTCTTGGTAGAGAAGAAGGGTTAGATACAAAATGGTAACTAAAGACTCAAGGCTAGACCTGGAGTCTTTATATATACTCGGAGGAGGACTGGGGGACAATCAGCAAGTTAAGCAGTGTGAATGAAGTGTTTAGTCAGGGTCCTCCAGAGAAAAAGAACCAACAGGAGATATATATATATATGTATGAGAGAGAGAGGTTTTTTTTATGAGGAATTGGCTCGTGCACTATGTGGGCTGAGAAGTCCCGCCATCTGCCATTAGCAAGCCAGAGATCAAGCCGTGGTGTGGTTCCAGTCTGAGTCCAAAGGCCTGAGAACCAGGAGAGCTGATGGTGTAAATCCCAGTCTGAAGGCAGAAGAAGACTGATGTCCCAGCTGAGCAGTTAGACAAAGAGAGAATCTCCCTTCCTTCACCATTTTGTTCTGTTCAGGTGCTCAACAGATTGGGTGATGCCCACCTATGTGGGAGGAGGGCATTTGCTTTACACAGTCCACCAATTCAAATGTTAGTATCTTCTGGAAACACCCTCACAGACACACCCAGAAACAATGGTTAACCAGATATCTGGCATCCTGTGGTCCAGTCCATTTGTCACATAAAATTAACCATCACGAGAAGTTGCCACTAGGGCTGCTGGTAGTCCAGAAGGCATGTTTGTGGAATTAGAAAAATAAACCATTTCCTCCAGGCAGAAGCTTGGCTAGTGGATCCTGACTAGGTTTCCTCCCTCACTTGCCCCCCTCCCAGGGAGGGCACCTTCTGCCCAGCACAGCCTACACACCATATTCTCTCTTATTTGTGCCCCATGTAGGTTTTATAAAGATGGACAACCATTTCCCCAGGCTCTATCCCTACTCTCTTCTCTAGGTGTACCTTGGCCTAGGGCCCATGTTTTCCCCTTTCTTGCCTGTGCAACGAAAGGTGCCCCAGTGGGCCTGGCGGCTGCAGACACAGGAAAGCAGCCCTCTGGCTCCCTGGTACTACGAGTTGATGCCGGCCAAGCTGCCCCTCTGCTCAATCTCAACTGATGGGGTGGTGGCTGTTCCTGGGCTCTGCATGGCCTTTGGGATTTGTCATCCGTGAGCACCATATCTCCAACCAGCAATGGCATCCCCAAATTATGTCTTCTTCTCTGGTTGTGCCCATGAAGAGAACTTTCTCACAGCTTTGAGCTCAGGACCAGAGAGCTCCACCAGCACCTTTCCCCTAACCGCCCCCCTCACATCCAGACTCCCCATCTGTATGTTTCTCCTTTCAAAAAATCCTACCCCACAATAGCGCCAGGGGCTTCTCGCCTCCTCTTTCCCCTTCATTTAGCTCAGACAGAGCAGCTTCATCCTCCAGGGCCGTCCCAGGGGCCAGACCCCACAGGCTCTGAGGGCTCATTCTTTCTCCAGGCCAGGCTTAGCAAAGCATTCCTCCAAATAAGGCTAGCTCTTTCACAGAATTTTCTATTAGCTGCTAGAAAAATAATACTTTATTCAAATAGTTAGAATATGCCTAAAAGAGCTAGAAAAGCTGACCATAAATGCTCTCTCTTTAAGCAGGGCCCCAACTAGGCCCACTTGTCTCTCATCATGTTCTCAACCTGGTACATGATTGGTTCTCACTTATTATTCTCATTTACTTGTTAAATGAATGCATAAATGAACGAACATTCATATCAAGGCAGAGAGCGGTGAGAGAGACATTAGGTGGGGTACATTAGGTGACAAGGAGAAGTTCATACAGTATTTCTTTTCATTGCCTCACTGAGAGAGAATTGGAGGACAACGGTTCTACTGTCCACACACTTGACCAGACGATTGGTCTGAGGTTCTCCAATAGAGTGGGACAAACTCAGTATCCCCTGCTGGGTACAGAGAGCAGGCAGGAGGGCCAGCATGAACCTTTAAATGTGTGTCTAAAAGGTACAGGCTATTTCCTGCGTTGACAAGACCCTGGAGAACAAGCATCAGACTCCCTTTTTCAACCCCCACAGTGAGAAAATCAGGACTACCATGCCCACTGATGCCCTACTGGAGTGGAGTCTGCTTAGAGGACAGATGGGGAATTAGTCAGCAGAAATCAACATCAACAACGGCACTCTTTGAATTCAAGGATTGAGTGGTACAGATGTCTGCGTTGCGTGGGCCCTCCTGACAGCAGATACAGCAGGCACCTACTGCTCAAGGTTAGAGGGCTCCTGATAGGTGAGTCTTGGAGGTTCTGGTGGTGTCTGCCATGCTAAGAACTCCTGAGGGATTTAGCAGCCATTGGCTTTGCAGTGGCAGCAGTGAAGCGGGGTTACCCAGCTTTGGGTGTTTCCCCTGACACACATGCACCAGGCCTTGTGCTTAGCCTCCAATTCACACATCCTTCTGGAGAAGGTGTACATGCATCTCCCTAATTCTCCATGGAGGTCAGCCTCAGTCACTGTCTCAGTCCTGAGGAACATATACGTGAGCCCCAGTTTTCCAGAGAAAGTGGTGGCTGTTTCCAAGGGCATGAGAGCTTCAAGTCTCAGACCATTCCAGACCCCCAGGTGGCAAAAGCAAGAATAAGCCTAAATGAATGAGAGGATCTCTAAACCAGAATTGTTTATCTGGAAAGGTCTGGAGAGGACACCCATCCAACCCTCTTATTTGGAAGGAAACAGCGAGGGGACACATTCAAGTTCTGAGCCTAGTGCTACCATACCCTTTGAAATCAGCCAATAAAAATTTATCCGACTTTATTTTTAATAGTTTTTATCACAAACTGAGTTTTTCTTTTATTTTCTAGTATAAAATCATAATGATGAATATGCTTTGCCAACCCCATCCACAGAGCCCCTCACGAGGTACACAAGGGCACGCCCAGTATGGACAGTGTCTTGATCACTGCCCACGGCAGGTCGAGTAAGCCTACTAAAAAGGGCTCTCGCCATATTCTAAAGCCACTCCTGGCGTGTGAAATCACCTCATGTGTGAGCTAATCCAGTCTGTGGCAAAGGGTTTATGGAAATTCAAAGAACAAAGGCACATATATTCAAAGCAAAATGCTGGTGCATAATTTGAATCATTTTATTGATCAGCCTCTATTTCCTTCATGCTAATAAAAAGTTCTCCTAACAGGAAATCCCTACAACTTATCTGTGGAGATCAACAAGGGATTGATGACCAATAAGGAAATTCTAGGAATTCTAAGAAGTCTTATTTTCTGCAATTGTATTTACTTGGAAAGAGTGTAAAGAGCTGGCTAAAATAATTGAGGCTAAATGTAAATAATTAAAAGAAATCACTGTTGGTTATAAATACAAGTCATTTATAAGGGGAAAAGCAAACCTTATAAAATTACAGTTTGAATAACCTACTGTATAGGCACATTCAATATGATATCAATTATTTTTACTGAAATTAAAGACATTATGATTGCAAAATAGGGATGCCTATTTTATTAATTAAACTAATGTTTTATTTGTAATTTAAAATTTTGTAAATATATTTTTATTTGCTTTTTGGAATAGGTAATACATGCATGTGTTACAACTTCAAAGTGTCCATGAAGGTATAAGGTGATAAGTGAGTCTCTAGTTCCCTCATCCTTCACCCTCTAGTGCCCTAGTTATCAGTGCAGTGGGGTTCCCTGCATTTCTAAACACATAGAGAAAAAGGTGGCAGAATCACGGATCGTATGTAAAGTGTTGGAACCAAGGTACCCTGGAGGAAGCAAGAAAGCTATGAGGTGATGATTTGAAAGTAAAATGCTTGAAATTGACATTTGTTATTATTACTTAAACATTTACTATAAGACATATTATACTAAGCCCCGTATTTAGATGATTTGATTTAATTCTCCTAACGTTCCTAAAAATTATCCCTATTTTGGTGCCAAGAAAACAGAGCCTCAGAAAAGTTATGTAATTGCTCTGGTTCACACAGCTAGGTAGATGTAAAATAACAATTTTAAGCAAAATTAAAATTACTCCAAAGCAGCTAATGGTTAGCAAATACTTCTAGGGCCGGCCCGTGGCTTAGCGGTTAAGTGCGCACGCTCTGCTACTGGTGGCCCGGGTTTGGATCCCGGGCGCACACCAAGGCATCGCTTCTCTGGCCATGCTGAGGCCACGTCCCACATACAGCAACTAGAAGGACGTGCAGCTATGACATACAACTATCTACTGGGGCTTTGGGGGAAAAATAAATAAATAAAATTTTAAAAAAAAGAAAATACTTCTGAAAAAAGAACTTTCCATGGGCTAAGTATTTTTCATATAGTACGAATGTGATGGTTTTAAAACATCTGCAAATTCACAGACCATCCTCCCCATCAAGGGATGCAGTATCCGTCCCCTCCCCTTGAACCTGGATGGGCCTTTGTGACTCTAGGAATATAATAAGGTGAAAGTAACACTGCGTGACCTCTAAGGCTGGGCTGGAAAAGGCCGTACGCCTTTCGCTGGTTTCTCTCGGAAGAGCCCCAGCTGTCCCCGTGTCTCAGCCACAGTACCAGACACGTGAGTGAGGAAGCTTCTGGCATGACTACTGGTCCAACCAGCCTCTAACCGCAACCTTGTGAGAGGCCCTGAGAAGAAGAAGAAGAATAGCAGATTGACTGCTGCTGTTTCATCTCCTGTTTTGAGTGGCTTGTTATGCATCAGTACATTACTAGAACAATGAACAACTGCGGCAAGTTTAATATACAGAAATAGAATGGGATCTTTAGTCAAATAGGACTTAATAGTACTTATCTGCCCTAGATTTTGTTTTATCCACACAGGTCCTTGCTAGAGGCATAATAACAATAATTTAATATGACTCTTAAAAAACTAATATGTTCAAATTTCTATTATTTGGTACGGAAACCTTTTGCCTTTTGATTCTTTGTCTGTTCTACAGGTTGTCTGAAGTTAATCCCCCCAGCAATGATTGATTTAGTTCTGTGGCTTCTCAGTTTGAATTGCTTGGTTGCTATGCTCTCATCCATGATTGTCGCCGGAGGCTGAGACTAACATTGTCCAGGAAGATCACTGTGGCATCAATAGCCATTTATTTCTTATAAAAGAGCTCAAATGGGTGAAGGACTCTGACTGCATAGAACAAGGAGCACTGCTGTGAAAAGCACAGACAGTTTTTATATGCCAGCATTCTTTATGATTGTCTGTTTGTTTTGTTAATCATGTGTCCAACCCAGATCCAGGTAAAATAATGTGCAAGACAACTTTAAAGTTAGGCACTGAATTCTGACTCTGACCTCTTAGGATCTGGACTTTCTTTTATGCTCTCCCTGCTGAATTCACTCTTGACTTATCTAGTATCCATCCTCATCTCAAGGCTGTGAGCCCTCAGCCTTTGAAAACATGTTTAACTTTCTTCATATTCTCACACCTCCTAGGTTGTGGGCTTAGTAGGCACTATTGAGGGAATGAGGTGGTGTGGAGCTGGATTTTGAATAATAGTAAGATTAAGTGTGCAGTGACACAGACAGAGTGCATTTGTACCATCTCTGGATCTGTCCCTTATACTCCTGGGAAGCTTTCAGGGTTTCCAGTCCACAAAGTGTGCTCTAATTGAGCACTGAATCCCACGATGTTAATTGGCATTGCACTGGTGAAGACGATTGCCCCATGGAGTGAAAACCAGCTTGAGTGTGTATGGACTCACAAAAAAGATGCTGGGGTGCCCAGGAACACAAGCATCTGAAAGTGGCTTCTGGAAGTGTCTGGAACCGGGCTCTGGGATCCTCTCCCTGCCTCTTGTCTCTGCACCTCTCTGGACACCTGCTTTCCCTCCTCCCGCTGGGGGCCAGCTTTCTCTTTTCCCCAGTCATGTCACAGAAATGGGACAACCTCCAGCTCCAGAGTTTCTCTAATAACTTATTAGAAACATTCTCTGAGGCTGCGTGTGCCTCGTTCATTTCTGCAGTGACTGCAGTCTTCACCACCACCCCCTCGACTGGAGATTGGAGGCAGGAGATAACCAGGAACACTGAGAATCTAGAGTTCTGGAGAGCCCAGATCCAAAAGCTGGGCTTGTCTATATGTCCAGCTCCATCCTGTGGGCAGAGAGGGCCTGGCAGGAGCAGGTCTGAGCACAAACAGCAGTCGGAACTCAACTTTCATAGTTGGCAAACGGCTCTCAAGAAGTTAATCTTGACTTCCTGTCTCCCTGTTGACCTCGTCAGTAGGAGGTGTTGGAAGTGCATGAGGAACAGAGGATGGAGAAGCAGCCTGGAGGCATGGGCCTCAAGCACATACTCAAGTGTGTAAGCATTGTCTTCTTGTCTGATCTGCCAAACTCACATTCCTTAGTTCCATTGTATAAACACGGCTGTCAGAAGCCCACTCTTGGGATGAAGGGTATGTTTATGTGAGTATGGAGGGATTCTGAGAGATGTACACCTCAATAGATAAGCCAAGAGGAACCAAGTGCTGATGTTATTTCTCTAATAAAAACGGATGGGGAATTCCTGGTTAAGCAGGTTTCGTTGCTACAACAACTTTCTGAGCTTCGAACATACTTATGTTCAACGTGAAAGTCAATGAATGTCAAAAGAAGGGATGTTAGTATGCCCTGTTTCCCAAATTTATTTGATTAATAAACTTTTTACTTTTGGAGTAACTTATAGGTTCCACAGGACAAAATTTGGGAAGTATTTTAGTGTCTTGTGTTTGCGACCTCCCATGCAAGTTTACATGGAGAATATTCAGCAAATGTAATCACCTTAGGACCCCTCTTCCAATGGCTCTGGCCCAAACATTTTGGCAGCCGGTTAATCTGCTATTGTTGGTGCAGCCGTTCACACGACCCATCAGCAGCTAAGCACAGCTCTTAGAAGCCAGCAATCACACAGAAGCAAGAAAACGGTTTCCTAATCAATGTCTCTCTCTAAAAACCGGTTGCTATCCAAGTCTAGACACAGTCCAGATACTGATTTTACTTTGTTCTACTTAACACCCCATCTGTTACCTAGAAATCTGAGAGCACTTGGTTATCCTGTGCCTTACACAGACTCAGGATGCATTCACATTATGAGCTGAGCAAGTCCAAAACCTGGTCCCACAGTCCTGCTTGGGCTGGAGACCCACAGAGGAGGAAGAGGAGAGGCCTCATCTTCCTGGAGTCTCCTGTTTTACTCTTAGGTGCCGAGCAGTGAACATCCCTCGTGATATGCAGACTTTTTTTTTTATCTCTGATGACTAGCAAATACTGTGCTCCATAAAGCTGACTCATTTCTCAAACTCGGGGTGCCTCCTACTCTCTCAGGAATGACTCCATCCAGCCTCCTCATTTTGGGTCCTATTTGTATGTGCTCTGACAATATTGCTGATTCTTTTTTTAATGAGTTTAAATAGACATCTCCAGATGAAGTATTTGCCTTAGCAATACATATGCCTCTGAGCCTCCTACGCACCTTATAATTCATGCAGTTTTCCGTGTGTGGGTATCTGAAATTAAAGCATTCCGCCTGTTCTTTTCTTGAAATCCTCTTCATTAGCTTAAAATCTCTACGACCTCTTCACTCAACAAATATTCATCAAAATAGCATGATTGTTGCGTACAATTCTGTTGACATCTACGTTTGCCTGTTGAGATGTTTCTAGGGCTACTTTCTGACTGCTTTCTCCGTCTCTCATTGTACCCACGTCAGTCTCTCTCCAGACTAAACCTCTTGCTCTGTGTGTCTGATCACGTGCACAGCCCACGCCTCTCACCTCCACACATGCTCTCCCTTTGCCTGGAATGCTTTCCTGACCCCTCCCTGAACAATTTTGTTCAAGACGGTAGTTTACCAAAGACATTTTGATTATCTTACACCTCTTGGAAAATAAACGTGCATTCCAGACACTGAGCCCACCACATCCAGTCCTGTGGGTCTGTGCCTACTTTAAAAACATCCTACAGGGGGATGGAGATAGCTGGGAGTTGGTGAAGGCTTTGTGATCGTGAACTTTCAGTTCCAAGAGATATGATCATAGTGACATGAACACAGGCTGCAAGTGATGAAAGCTCATCTAAACTCTGCTCAAATCAAAGTCACTGGATGATGGAAGCTTTAGCACAAATTCGGTTGTGCAGAATTGAAGCAATGCCAGACAAAGCACCTCTCAGACTTAAATGGTCAAAGAGGTAACTGGTTGACACAATCGTTTGAATTAGTGCAAATCAGAAAACAAAGAAAATAACTGCTACACTAAAGGATCTGATCCATAGCTTGAATAAAGTCGTTGCTGTTGTTTTGCTTTTTTAGATTACTTGAGTAATTAGCAGTCAAACATAGTTGTCACAAAAAAAACAACATGGGTGGTGCATTCCTCAAGCATGGAAAGTTCTCTCTTAAATGTGGTAACCAACTATGTGTTGTCATAGTAATCAAATATTCTACTTGATGGCAGAGGCCATCACTGGAGAAAGAGCACGAAACAGATTCTCAGACTTCTTCTCAGTCTGGTGAGAACTTGTATGAGAGAGTGGACAGGGGCCAAATCAATAAAGAGTACTACACATTGACTGAACACAAATGGGTGCTCTATAGTCAGGAGTTTCCATTTCAGACAAATGTGAGGCTAAGATGAAGTCAAGCAAAAGTGAGATTGAAAAGGAAGTCAGTGCTAGAAAGGTGGGGAAATAATAAGAAGGATTTATGGGAAGATTGAATGTATGAATAGATTAATGGCTGCTGCGAAGAATTTGAAGGGAGATTTCTCAGAGATACTGGGTGAGGTAACATAAATCCATAAGCAGGTATAAGGGACTCCTTGACTTGATTCATCAGGCAAGAACTTCGCCCCTACTGGCACTATTGTGGCATTTCAATCAGAGGCCAGTCTCAACTCTGGTTGATTACACAGCCATTCTCTTCAGAACTCAATTGCTTCAAATTCTAATTATGAAACTATTTGGTCATCAGTAGTGTTGTTATTTTGATTTAATATGGAAAAATAATAATTCCTGCCATCAGCTAGTTATAGCCCATCTGGAATTGCCTGTTGAAAAACTTTGTTCAAGATTGGTTACCAAAATCTCATAATTTTACCCTGGAGAAGGCAGACTTCATTACTGCTAATTTAACCCAGTAGGATTTTACACATTTGCAATTCTTATTCTACTAACCTCCACAGAAATTGGAAAGAGACTCAACTGTGGCATCCAAGAAATCTGAATGCATGCCAATTCAGTAGTCATTATGAATTTAAAAAAAGTGTGGTGAAGTCTTGCCGACACAAGTAATGAGATGTATACTTAGGTCACTTAAGCCAGTAATCAGCAAGGAAGATATGGAGGAAGCTGCATTTGACTGTCACATATTTCTAACTTCAGAAATGTAATATCTGAGTAAGAACTTTAAAGTAATTAGATTGATGATTTAAAACTGATTCAGGATCCTGAACTTATTATCTATGCATCCAGTCCATGAGTTGAAGCTTAAAAATCCTTAGTTAACAAAAAAGGAAGAAAAAAATCTGTTGTCTTCTAATAATCATCATCACTGGGAAAAAAATTGTTAACACTTGAGATTGCCAAGGAAATTTAGATATAAAGGAAAAAAATGAGAATTATGGAATACAGTCACTTGAAGGACTGTGACACCTCCTTTAGGAGGAGGGTGAGGATGCCCAGTTAGGTTAGAAAGCCAACATGACAGAAATGCAAGTAGGAGCCAGGTCCTCTAACCCTCTCATCCAGTGCTCCATCTACCATCGTCTTACTGACTACTGCAAAGAGAGCTCTTCTTAACATGCCGTCAGAAAAGAAGTCACTTGAAGCTTACTTATGCTGTGTTCAGATGCCATTTCCTAAAAAAGGATGATTTCCTTTGAGTCAAAGAGAATGATATTCAGTTTTACTGCTACGTAACTTGATGATATACTGAAAATTTTGATCCTGGATTTCCTCGTTGGGAAAGGTATTGCATTCCTTACAGGGCTGCCGTGAGGACTCAATTAAATCTGTTAATGAAGCATCCACCACAGTGCCTGGCTCATAGCCAACCCTCTGTGCACGTTTCCTCCCCAAAATTAATTTGCTTAAAGGAAAAATACTTCCTACCAGCTAGAACATGTTTTAGAGATAACGTATCCCAAATAATAGACTATTGATAAATATATAAACTGAGGCCTTAAACTATAAGGGTGAGTTTTAAAAAATTGTTTGGATAAAAATATTAGATCATCTTGGAAAACAGCCATTAACTGTGCTATACTTCCTCCTTAATTAAGATATCATCATTGCTGGATTTTAAGTTTGCTTTACTTCCAGGAATAAGACAGTTTGGCATAAACTTTGTTTTATAATGTGAGAGATCCTGCCTGGCACAAAGACACAGGCTCTGAATTTTTTAAAGCCATTCCAGCAAACGTTTCATTTATCGAAGCAAACTTGAAATTTCCCGAGCCTACTATTATCTTAACTCTAGAAGACATGAATTAAAGGATTTGGGTTGAATACAAATTGGATTTCTCATACTGTGTTATGTGTATCCAACCGTCATTTCTCCTGTTGACTTTATTAGTGGAAATGCCGTTGGTACCAAGGCTATTGTTGCTTTTAATACACGTTCCAGGAGATGATCTGACATAGAAATGCAAATGAACTTCAAACATCTCCTAAAACACAGAGTCTATGACTACAGATTGTCCCTTGATATTTTTACTATGTCACAATGGCTACTGTTTTTTAACAGTGCCAACACTTAATTGTTGGGTATACCTAAGGCTGTGCCTCTGCGTCAACATGACATCATTGGAATAAACACAGAGACAAAAAGGTTTGCATGAGTCACAGGGTTTATAATGCCTACTGTCTCCATCCCGCAATTCCTTGGTACATTGCCTCAGATTCTCTACTCACTACTAATGGGAAAATAAAATTAGGGATTTAGAGATGGGAGGGACCACGATGTTCTCAGAGATTCATTCTTCAATGTATGGTTGAGGCAACTGAGGTCAAATACATGTTTTGGCTGAGTTCACACAGTGTTTTCGAGGCAGGCTGAACTGCACCCCAGCACGCACTCTTCCAGGACCACTGTGTACATGAGTAAGTTACCTGCTTGTGCAGTTGGGTCTTCCCAGTCTCCTAGGTGGGTTCTTCTTCCTTTGTGGGCTTTTCTCAGAGTTAAGATTGAGCCCATTTAACATTCTACATACTATCCCTTGGTGATCTCTTCACTCCCTTAGCTTTAAATATTTTCTCAATGCAAACATTCCCCTAAGTACTCGTTTCTAGCCCTGAACTTGACTAATCATCTTTCAAGCTGAATATACCACTAAAGCCCTACCCACTCCAGCTGTCAGACGTTCCTCATAGTGTCCTTGATAAGCCCTGCGCTGTTTCAGCCTCCAATGCTTTGTCTGCGCCTCCATTCTCTCTGATAGGTTTTTCTCCACATCCCACTTGCTGAAGTCTTACTTAGACCTCTGTCTATGTTAAGTCTTACTTTTTCCAGAAAGAAGCCCCAGATGTTCCTACTTCCACCATTCCTTACCCCCACACCTGAGTGCCCTGTAGTGCTATTATACCAGCTTCCTCCTGTATTAAACCTGTGGTGCAGAGCACCTGAATGGAGATGGGTCAAGCTTCGGCATAAGCCTGGCATCAGATACAAACATAAGCAACTGGTTGACTGAGGTACTTACTCTGGATTATATGGAATCGCAAGGAAAATTATTTCTCAAAGTTATATAAAAGTTAGTAAGGAAGAAAATGAAATTATTAACCAAAAGTCCATTCATGCCTTAGATATTCCTTGAAGGATATTGCTCCTGACAATTGATTATTTACTTGAAAACTAAAAATATTTCATTGCTTATGGAATGTAATCTAATCTGACCACTGCTATTGACCCAGTTCTCTTCTCTCTTCTGTTTAAATTGCCTTAAATTCACTGGTAATATGAACCTTAGTAAATTGATCAATACAAAGTCTCTGTTTCTATTGATTTGTCAGAGAACTGTTCTGGTAAATTATCAGTCATTATAATTGAAGTAACTTTAAAGGATAATTATTTCTTAATGTATTTTTAAAGTTACTTTATACTATGATAAGTATCTTAAACCAGTTTCTAATCAATTCAATCAAAATTATTTACCTTACGAAGAAATGTCAGAAATCAATAAATCCAAGGTTAGAGTTTGACATTACATAAGCCTTCTTATTTCAAAATATGTGATTAAATGTCCTAATAAAGACACTTGTAACTTAGATAACATGGAGCCATGACAAGGTCCAGTCAATAACTGCAAAGGGTCTGAAATTTTATCCTACTCAACAGTTAACAAGTTAGCCTGCCAGTTTGCTGGATACTGGCAGATGATGCAAGACTCCTGTATCTGAGACAAAGGCAATTTGTTACTCACAGTAACAACAGTAGACAAAGTATCAGCATTTTCATCAGTTCCCCCACTATGAGGAAGGCTTTAACTTCTTCATCCTGCATGTGCAGTGCAGGGATTATAGGATATTCTCCTATAATATTATAGGAGAAGAACTCCAATCTTAGGAAATCCAAATCTTTTATAATGGGCAATAAATTTGTCTGAACTTTGCCTGGAAGGGAGACATTATATTTCTTACAGTGGATGGTAAAGAAACCCGCCCTTTGCCTGGAGGGAGACGTGATTTCTATATTCCAAGACTGTTCACTATACAAACAATTTAAAAGATAGTCTGGAACAAATATAGTCAGTGTCTCCGCTTGCAAGTCATGCAGAAACACAAAAGACCCATGGAGAATTATCTCCCAACAGGTACATTTGAAGATATTTAAAATTTGAAAGTAACTTTCTTAATTAGAGTCACTCACTTTGAGTTAAGAAATATAATTTTATTGGTGTGGTTAAATACTTCAGTGAAGGAAAAATTTTCACATTTTTTGAAAAAATACTTTTTATGAAGACAGACTTACCTTTTTTATCCTCTAACTGATAAAGGGGAAAGACCAGCACGTTCATGACACATCTCAAAGGCGGGCCCCTCACACCCCTAAATTCCAGAGCCAAAAAAACAAGATGAGTTGGAACAAGCCTTATTGTTTTGCAGCCTAGAGTACTGCTGCCCTGGAGATGGACTTGTTTTGGAGCATTCTGGAATGGAACATTTTACCCCTCTCCTTCCCCACCAACACTTCTCTATCCTCTACTCACAGGCCTAGTCTTTATAAAAACACACACCCACACATACATGCTACCATAAGTTCAATTATTCTACATTATGCTCTATATCTTATTTTTGTGACATATCCCTGCATAAACACTCAACAATATATCCAGATACCTTGTCAATAAATATCAATCCACCACATACCTTTTTACAAATATACGGTACTCTGTTATATAGATGTACTCAAAATTTAATCAGTTTCCTGTTGATAGAAACTAAGGATTGTTCTACTCTTTTGTTATTGTAAACAATGCTGCAATGAATATCCTGGAACATATTTTTGCACATTTTTCTCTAATTTCCATAAAACTTAACAGTGACATTTAAATTCAAATATAAACATAAATTATCATTGTTAGTAATACTTATATAGACACAAAAAATGAGTCAAGGCCATCAGTTTTTTAAATTGTTCAATATTATTTTCTGGTGACAAATATGCAATGCCTTGTTTTGCATCTGTAAAGTTTTGTTAACTTTATCCTGAAACGACTTCTTTCCAAATAGCATTTTTTTCCTCGAGAGGAACTATGGTAGGAAAAGAAAATTGAACTAAATTCATCACCTCTCTCCTCTCATCTGGAACTTTAAAAGTCAGATAGTAACTACTTGAATCGCTGTTTTTGCACTGGATTGAAAATAAACAAAATGAATTAAGAGCCAATGCAGATACACACATGATAACACCTTACCCTCTCTACAAAGCTTTAGCTTAGAGCTTTCTTTGCCTGTACTTGTTAAGTTAATAATTCTTATACTCCTCAGATAGACTTTGATTCAAAATGATGTTTCATTAACTAACAGAACTTTGCAGAAAAAGGACTATTGACCAATATCACTTGGTGCCAGTAACTCAGGGAAGAAGTAAGGGATTAATTAGCACCTATGAAGAATGTTGCATCTTTTTCAGATACATTATAACAACAACAAAAAGGAAGCCTTGGTGATTGCTTCACTGAGAAGTCAGGCAATCAGACTACCTGTTACATCTGCCAAGAACGTACACAATTTGGTTCTTTCTTACACCTGCTCTGAGAAAGAGAATCCTGTTACACTACTATTCATCAAGAACATATAAAGAACTTGCTGGTTTCCAAACTAGAGGCTTGACTCAAATTAGAATTGTCCAGGGTAAACAGCAGTTTCTGAAAATGTCACCAGAAATACGCGTACTTTAAACCAAAGGAACAACAAGCAGGCCTCTTAGGGATATAGGCAGGTGGCAGATACCCAGAGGAGCCAAGCTCCAGAAAGACCTCTCTTCTTGGCTACTAAAAACAAAAATGGAAATTGTGGGGCCACTTTTTTCACTCTCTCTGAGAGCTTGGACATGAAGTCAACTCCCTGATCTGCAGCGTGATTAGAGGGGCAGAGGGGAGAGGTGACCGAGGCTGTTGCTGCCTGCGTGTCCTTCTGGCGCAGTATAGGATGAGCGGCTCAGTTGAGCAATCTAGAGGGAAGTCCTGGAGGACCTTACACAGCTGTTTTGTACAGTGAGAATTACTCCATATATTGATTAAATTGTGTTATATGATGTGTTTTGGGTTTTTGGTGGTAGTGTTAAGTTCTCTCTATCTTAACATGATTATGAGTCACTAAATCTTGTTAGTATATGAATTAAAGCATCCTTGAGAATTTGGGGGTCCCTGATGTAAACGAACATAGAATATGTCTCCACAAAGCGGCAAGAATAATTGAAAGAAACAGTCTCTTCATTATGCCAGTTAGTCCCTTGTTCCTGTGTTGTGTTAACCTGATCATGCACGCTGGAGGTGACAGCGAGCAGCCAGCCTCGCCTACAGGCTTCCTTGGGCTCAGTTTCCCTTAGCTTCCTTGTTACTTGCTGGAAGCCTCATCTCTCTCAGCCAACAGAATGCCTGTGAGAACGCTTCCATCATCACCAGCCTCGTCTAAGTGACAAAATCCTTCTAAAACTAGGCATTATATTTTGAATTACTTGCAACCCAATTTGACAAAACTTTTAAGTATATAGTGTGTATAAATGTATGACTAAAGGACAAAGATTTTTTAAAAAATAAACTGAGCCTGGCATCTCCTTCCCATCTCCAAAAATTATCTTGGGGTTCCCCTATGAAGGAAATGCTTTCTCTTATCCATTCCTACTGTTTCATGCTCTCTCTTCTATTCCTTTTTTTAATACTTAGTAAAATTTATTTCCTAAAGGATATTTAAACACTTTTATAATATAATACATTTCTGATTTAAAAATCACACTATAGATTTAGCCTGCTTTACGCTGTTGCTGCTCCTATCAATAGACACTTTTTTCGCTACTGTCGGACCTTTGAGGTGACCTTCGTAGCTTCAGATAATATACTTACACTTTTATTTATTGTTTCAGCAACTATAAATGGCATCTTTTAACAGCACACCATGCAAATGGGAATGTTACCTTTATTATCCTTATTTTTACCTCTTCTCTCCCTCTTCTACGTCTTCCATCAGTACTTTTGCTTTTTATTCAGCTTTATTCCCATATAATTGACAAATAAATTTTAATATATTTAAAGTGTACAATGTGATGATTTGATATACATATGCAACGTGAAAGGATTTCTGCCATTAACACTTCCATCACCTCACATATTTACCTTTTATTTTTTGGTGAGAACACTTAAGTTCTACTCCCTTAGCAAATTTTAATTATACATTTCGGTGTTATTAATTATAGTCACCATGTTATACATTAGATCCTCAGACCTTATTTATCTTATAACTGAACGTTTGTACCCTTTTACCAGCCTCTCCCTATTTCTCTTACAAAAGAGGTACAGATACCCACCTTGAGCAATAATTTCATTTCCTTTGGATACATACCCATAAGTGAGATTGCTGAATCATATGGTAGCTTTCTTTTTAATTTCTTGAAGAACTTTCATACTGTTTTCTATAGTGGCTCTTCCCACCAACAGTGTAGCAGGGTTCCCTTTGCTCCACATCCTCACCAGCAATTGTTTTCTCCTGTCTTTTTGATCCTAGACATCCTGACAGGTGTGAGGTGATATCTCACTGTGGTTTTGATTTGCATTTTCCTGACGATTAGTGATATTTAACACTTTTCATGTACCTGTTGGCCATTTGTATATCTTCTTTGGAAAAATGTCTATTCGAGTCCTTTGCCCATTTTTTAATTGGCTTATTTGTTTTTTTACGATTGAGTGCCATGAGTTCCTTGTATATTTTGGATACTAACCCTTTATTGGATACGTGGTTTGAAAATATTTCCTCCCACTCCATAGGTTGCCTTTTCATTTTTTGAAAGTTTCCTTTGCTGTGCAGAAGATTGTTAGTTTGACATAGTCCTACCTGTCTATTTTTGCATTTTTTGCCTTTGCTTCTGGTGTCAAATCTAAAAAAATCATTTTCAAGACCAATGTCAAGGAGCTTTTCCCTATGTTTTCTTCTAGGAGTTTTATGATATCAGGTCTTATGTTTAAGTCTTTAATCCATTTTGAGTTAGTTTTATAAGTGGTATAAGATAGGGGTCCAGTTTTATTCTTTTGAATGTGGATATCCAGTTTTCCCAACAATATTTTTTGAAGAGACTATCCTTTGCGCACTGTGTATTTTTAACACTATTGTTGAAAATTAATTGATGATATATGCATGGAGTTTATTTCTGGGCTCTCTATTCTGTTCCATTGATCTATATGTCTGTTTTTATTCTAATACCACACTGTATTGATTGTAATTATTCATTTATTTATTCACTTTTTCCCCCCAAAGCCCCAGTAGATAGTTGTATGTCACAGCTGCACATCCTTCTAGTTGCTGTACGTGGGACACGGCCTCAGCATGACTGGAGAAGCAGTGCATCGGTGTGCGCCCGGGATCCGAACCCGGGTCCGCCAGCAGCGGAGCGCGCGCACTTAACTGCTAAGCCACGGGGCCGGCCCCACACTGTATTGATTATCATACCTTTGTAATACAGTTTGGAATCAGGATGCCTCCAGCTTTGGGGAGTGATGTCTCCAGCTTTGTTGTTCTTTCTCAAGATTACTTTGGCTGTTTGGGATCTTTTGTGGTCTCATACAAATTTTAGGATTGTTTTTTCTATTTCTGTGAGAAATATCATTGGAATTTTGATAGGGATTGCACTGAATCTGTAGATCACTTTGGGTAGTAAGAACATGTTAACAATACTAACTCTTCTAATCCATGAACACGGAATATTTTGCATTTATTCGTGTCTTCAGTTTTGTTCACTAATATTCTAGTTTTCAGCGTATACATTTTTCACCTCCTTGATTAACTTTATTCCTAAATATTTTATTATTTTTGATGCTATTGTAAATGGGACTTTTTCTTAATTTCTCTTTCTGATAGTTCATTGTTAGTGTATAGAAATGCAACTAGTATTTGTATACTGATTTTGTACCCTGCAAATGGACTGAATTCATTTATTAGTTCTAACAGTTTTTTGGTGAGTCTTTAGGGTTTTATATATATAATATCCCGTCATCTGCAGACAGAGACAATTTTACTTCTTGCTTTCTGATTTAGATGCATTTTATTTCTTTTTCTTGCCTACTTGCTCTGGCCAGGGCTTTCAGTACCACATTGAATAAAAGTGGTGAGAGTGGGCATCCTTGTGTTTTTCCTGATCTTAGAGGGAAAGCTTTCAGCTTTTCACCATTGGGTATGATGTTAGCAGTAGTCTTGTCATGTATGGCTTTTATTATGTTAAGGCACATTCCTTTTATACTTAGTTTGTTGAGGTTTTTTGTCACCAAAGGATGTTGAATTTTGTCAAATGCTTTTTCTGCAGCTATTGTGGTGATAATGTGATTTTTATTCTTCATTTTGTTAATGTTGATTGATTTGCAGATGTTGAACCATCCCTGCATCTCTGGCATAAATCCCATTTGATCATGGTAAATGATCCTTTTCACGTACTTTTGAATTTGGTTAGACAATATTTATTAAGGATTTTTGCATTTATGTTCATCAGGGATATTTACCTGCAATTTTCTTTTTTTCAGTGTCCTTGTCTAGCTTTGCTATGAGGGTAATGCCGGCCTCATAAAATGAGTTTGGAAGAGTTCCTCCTCTACTGTTTTTTTGGAAGAGTTCAAAAAGGAGTGGTACTAATTCTTCTCTAAATGTTTGGTAGAATTCACCAGTGAAGCCATCTGGTCCTAGATTTTTGTTTGTTGGGAGATTTTTGGTTACTGATTGAATCTCCTTATCAGTAATTGACATGTTCAGATTTTCTATTTCTTCATGATTCAGTCTCGATAGGTTGTGTGGTTCTAGGAACCGATCTGTTTCTTCTAGGTTATCTAATTGGTTGGTATATAATTGTTCATAGCAGTTTCTCATCATCCTTAGTATTTCTGTGGCATCAGTTTTAATGTCTTCTCTTTCATTTCTGATTTTATTTATTTGTCTCCTCTTTTTTTTTCAGTCTAGCTAAAGGTTTGTTTATATTTTAAAAAAACTGGCTTTTAGTTTATCTTTTCTATTGTCTTTTTGTCATTTATCTATCTATTATCTTTTCTGTAATTTATTTTTTCTATTTTTTTTTAGTCTCTGCATCATTTATTTCCACTCCGATCTTTGTTATTTCCTTTCTTCTCCTAACTTGGTACTTTGTTCTTCTTTTTCTAGTTCCTTGATGTGTAAGTGTGGTTGTCTATTTGAGATTGATCCTTTTTCTTAGTGTAGACATTTATTGCTATATACTCCCCTCTTAGAACTGCTTTTGATACATCCCCTAAGTTTTGGTACATTGTGTTTCCGTTTTTGTCTTATGATATTTGTCTTATGATATTTTTTGATTTCCTTTTTGATTTCTTCTTTGACCCATTAGTTGTTTAGGAACATGTTGCTTAATCTCCACATATTTGTGATTTTTTTTCAGTTCTCTTCTTGTAATTGATTTCTAGTTTGATATATTGTGGCTGGAAAAGATGCTTGATATGATCTGAGTCCATAAATTTGTTAAGACTTGTTTGTGGCCTGAGCCAGCTCAGTTTCCTTTCCCTTTATCTCTTGCATCTCTACAATGGGTTTATGCTTTCTGGTTACCATGAGGTTTACATAAACATCTTATAATTACAACAGTCTATTTTTAGCTGATAACAACTTAACTTCAAATGAATATAAAAGCTCTACATTATTATACTCTCTTCACATTTCACAATAACATTTCTTTATATTGTGTACCAATTAGCAAATTATTAGTTACAGTTTTTTTGATACATGTGTTTTTTAGCCTTTCTACTAGAAATATATCGATTTAGCTATTACGATTACAATGTTGGAGTATCCTGAGTTTAGCTATATATTTACCTTTACCAGACAGTTTTATATTTTCCTATGTTTTCATGTTACTAATTAGCTAACTGAAACCCTTTTGTTTCAATTCCTTTTAAAACTCCTTTAAAATTTCTCATAAGGCCAGTCTGGTGGCAATGAACTCCTTCAGCTTTTGTTTTTCTGGAAAACTCTTGATCTCTCCTTCAATTCTGAAGGACAACTTTGCTGGGTAGAATATTCTTGATTAACAGAGTTGTTTGTTTGTTTGTTTGTTTGTTTTTCCAACCCTTTAAATATATCGTGCCGCTTCCTTCTAGCCTGCAAAGGTTTTGCTGAAAAACCTGCTTATAGTCTTATGAGGATCCCCTTGTACATAACAAGTTGCTTTTATCTTGCTGTTTTTAAGATTCTCTCTGTCTTTAACTTTTGACAATTTAACTATAACATGTCTCTGTGTGGGTTTCTTTAGAGTCATGTTATTTGGTATTCTGTGCTTCCTGGACCTGGATGTCTGTTTCTTTCACCAAGTTAAGAAAGTTTTCAGCCATTATTTCTTTGAATAAGCTTTCTTCCCCTTTCTCTCTCTTATCCCCTTCTGAGACCCCTGTAATGCATATATTGGTCTCCTTAATGGTGTCCTATAAGTCTCTTAAGCTATCTTTACCGTTTTTCATTCTTTTTTCTTTCTGATCCTCTGATTTGATGAGTTCCACTGCCCTGTCTTTGAGTTTGCTGATCCTTTGTTCCACTTGATCTAGTCTACTTTTGAATCCCTCAATTGAATTTCTCAGTTCAATTATTCTATTTTTCAACTCTATGATTTTTTTGGTACTTTTTAATATTTTACCTTTGTTGAAATTCTTTGTTATGCGTTGTTCTCCTGACCTCAGTGAGCATCTTTATGACTATTTTGAACTTTCTTGAGGTAAATCACTTATCTCCATTTCATTCAAATCAGTTTCTAGAGATTTATCTTATTGTTTTGATTGGAACATATTCCTTTGTTTATTTTCCTTGACTCTCTATGTTGGTTTCTGCATGCTAGATAAAACAGCCACCTCTCCAGTGTTTACAGACTGGTCCTGTGTAGGAGATGAACCTCATTGGTTAGCGTGGCCTGAGCTCCTGGTTGTCTCTCAAACATCTGTGATTGTCCACGCTACTATCTTTGTTCTTAGTTGCTCCCAGCAGTTGAGGTTGGTCCAAGACCAGTCTATGTCCCAAAGGAAATATTGCAGTCAGCACCCAGACGCAAGCGATTAGAAGCCAGACCCTTAGGTAGCAGCTGAGAAAGTGTGTAGTTAAGTCCTTTCCAGGGAGAAACTTTGCCTTCTCCCTCTGACTCAGCCCAGGTGTATAGCCACGGGGAGGTGCTCCTATGCCCATTTAAAAACTGCTTCTTTGTTTGCTATTGTCTCCTGGGACTTGTGAATGCAAGCCCCGCTGGCTATCAGATCTAGGTGATTTGGGGGCTCATCCCTTGCATGGTAGCTGTAAAAATTGGGGTACTAGACGTATCAGTAAGCTCCTTCCAGGGAGATATTGGCTACTTCTTTTTACTGGTAGAGCAAGCCAGAGAGAGAAGGTGAGGGAAGCGCACAGTGGCCCCTCAATGCTCCCCCCAGTCCTGGGGAGGATTGCAGTCAGCCGTTATGCATGCTAATTAGAAGCTGGACCCTCAAGCTGCAGCTTGCAAAGTGTGTAGTCAAACCCCTTCCAGTGAAAGCTGGAAGATGGACATTTTTGCCTCTGCAGCACTGAGCCCTGTGGGGATAGCCACGGTGAGGGCTCATGCGTGTACCCATTTAGAACCGCTTCTTTGTTTGCCATATCCCGTGGGGCTCATGAACACAAGCCCCATTGGCTGTCAGAGACGGACAATCTGGGGACCCATCCTGTGGGTGGCAACCATGAAAGCTGGGGCGCCAGATGTGTGTACGTGCTCCTTCCAGAGAGGTGCTGGCAACCTGGCTTTATCATTTGAGTGAGCCAGAGGGAGAAGGCAGGGGAAGTGCCCACCAGCTCCCTTGGGCTCAGGGGAGGATCACAGCCAGCCCCTAGATACATGCTAATTAGAAACTGGACCTTCAGGCAGCAGCTTGTAAAGTACAGTCAAACCCCTTCCAGAGAAGACTGGGAGACGTGCATTTTTCCCTGCTCCCTCTGTGCTGAGCCCTGGGCAGGGGGGATAGCCACGATGAGTGCTCACATGTGCATCTATTAAGAACTCCTTCTTTGTTTGCTACAGTCCTGTGGGTCTTGTGGGCTCCATTTGCTGTCAGAGCTAGGTGTTTTGGGGGCCTGTCCCTTGGGTGGGAGCTTTAAAAGTTGCAGCACTAGATGTGCAGTCCACTCCCTTTATTCCCCAGGGAGAAGCTGGGAGTTGCGTGTTCTATGTCAGCGTGCCGGGGGTGGGCTTTGTGGCAAGAGTGTCTCTCACTTTCCTACCCATTTCAATGCGGGTATTTTCTCATTTGCTGATGTATAGAAGTCACTCAGCTGGTTTCTTGATTTCTCTCAGAGGGCATTACCCTGCATGTAGCTGTACATTTGGTGCATCCACCTGAGGAGGAAAGTTCAGGGGCCTCCTGTCGCCATCTTGGGGCCTCCTATGTTGCCATCTTGGTCCCTCCACTCTTTTTCTCCCTTCTATTCCTAACCTTTAACTAGTTTCTAAAGTCTGTCCCCACCAAAAATCTCTTCTCAACTTTCTCCCTCCTCATTCTCTAAGAGGCTGTTCTCGAAACATCCCCATTAGACAAACACATTCGCCTCACTAATAGTTCATATGGAAAAAGCTTGACTTATGGCCTATTTCAGAGTCTTCATCATTTTTACCTTATTGCCTTGTCAAAGTACCATTGAGGTAGTGCGTATTAAATCCACTTGTTACCATCTCCAGGGACTTATGTAGGGAAGCCACCTGTGTAATGTTTTCTCCCCAATTAAACTCATTTTCTTTGTCCAGCATGAAATATTTCCATTACAAGTACTCAGAGAATTATACTCTACCAAGACACCCGAGAGGCCTATAAAATTGTAAAGAAAAAATGCCTACTTTGAAAAACATTAGTCTGGGAAGCTTTACGGCCCTTTTACACTTTGCCAGCCAGAAGTTTTGGCAGATTTCCTATTAACTTATGGAGCCCAAGACAAGTAGAGGCTGGAGTTGCCTTGATCTAATTACTGCAGGATTTCGATTTGTGCCCAATTAAAATAAACAGTGTCAAAGGGTGGCCTTCAGCTGTACCAAAGTTGCAGTGGAACAGCGTTTACCAGAAGTATACTGAACCCCCAGCGGGGAGCGTGGTTAGCCACGTGTGAATGAGCCTCTCTGTTTCTAGGTAGGATTTTACATAGTTCCCATGTTTTCACTGTGAAAATGGAGTTGGAGAATGGCAGCAGTCCTTGTAGAAAGGGTAGGTTATAAAATTGAGCTTTAATTTCAATTTTTCAGGTAACTGAGGCTAAAGTATATTTAATTTATCTAATTAAGACTGAGTAGACTGAGTGAAATTATCCCAGGAAAACAAATCACCATCCTATTTTGAAAAAATTCCAGGGCAAGATACCTATCCATCTTTCTCCCCATGTGCTGGCACTGCCTTGCATAATTAACCTGACGTCTGTCCATTCATTAAATTTTTAGTAACATACGTAGTGATACATTTGTGAATTAAAATATGCTCACCAAAGCACATTCCAGCACAACATGGTAAGAGTTCAATAAATGTTCCCAAATAAATGCAATGTTAAAGGCATTGCTATTGGGTAGAATTAGTCATCACTCAGAGATAGATGAAGCCCAGCCTATTTCACTCATACTTTCTTGACCTAACCATTCTTTACATAATCTTGTACAAGACTACTATATTAAAAGGTTGTTAGCTTCTCGTGAGTCACCAGTGAAGAATCCTTCTTCCCTCCCTAGCTCAAAGTTGTGCAAGTCTGGAATATCATTCATTAATTTAATCAACAAATGTTCACCATATGTATATGGTGTGCTGGAATCTGGGGACAAATGCTGAACAACATTGAAATGACCTCTGCACTCAGGCAGCACACAGTCATCTGTCAATGACTGAGCCCCTTTTAGGTGCCACACTGGGTGACTTGTTTGCATTTCAGACACTCGTGAAAGCTATGTGTCATCAACCCCACTTTATAGTTGGAGAAACTGAGGCCCTGAGCTTAAATGGCCTAAGATTTCACAGCTGTTAAATATCAAAGCCTGGCTTTGAATTCTATTCTCTCTGTCTCAATAGCCGCTCTTCACTGTTTTCATCCAGATGAAATAGCATAATAACTCTGTATTAGTTAGCTACTCACAACCCCTAAATTTAAGCAGGTCATTTCCATCTCTGGAATCCTATGTCTAAGTTCTACTTTCTATAGTAAAAGTCACTGTACTTTTATAAAATAGGCTTTAGTTCCTGACAGTTCCTTCCTTAAATTGTTGTTTTCCCTCCCTATAGGACACAAACAAAAGGGGGAAAACAAAAACAAAAATTACCATTAGCAGAAAATATATTTCCTGGTTAACATCTTTTTGCATTAACTCAAAATGTGGTCTCATGATACAGCTCTAACTAAAATACTATTACTTTTATAGTGTTGCACTTCTGGCATTGAAATTTGCATGAAGTTTTATATCACATACTTGTAGATAAAGAAATAACCACAACAAGTACAGAGTAAGAATTTTCTGAGATAAAGATTTTTGAAAGCTGTTAATATTCATCAGACTTCAGATTTAATTTTGAATATATTTCTTTCTATCAAACACCATTTTCTTCAATATTTAGCCAAGTTTATTTTCTCACTTAGTTCATGAACATATTCTCTCACCTGTTACATAAATATATTTTTTTTCTTCAAATATCTTTTTCCCCAAAGATAAGATTATTTTGTTGGGATGCCATTTTAGGTTATGACTTATTGGTAGTGACAAGTCCAACAATGTATTTTACAGAAATTTAACAAGTGGTATCTTCTACTGATGATTAAGTAATGATGATGATTGTGATGGTTGATTTTATGTATCAACTTGATAAGCCATGGGATGCCCAGGTATTTGGTTAAATATTATTCTGAGTGTTTCTGTGAGGGTGTTTTTAGATGAGATTAACATTTAAATCAATAGATTGAGTAAAGCAGATTGCCCTCCTTATGGGGTGGGCTGCATCCAATCAGTTGAAGGCCTAAATAGAACAAAAAGATTGACCTCCTCCAAGTAAGAGAGAATTCCTCCCATCTGACTGCCTTTGAACTGGGACATTGGTGCTTTCTTGCCTTTGGACTTGAACTGAAACATTGGTTTTTCCTGGGTCTCAAGACTGTTGGCTTTCAGACAGAGACTATATCATTAGTTCTCCTGGTTCTTAGGCTTTTGTACTGAAGCTGGAGCTACATCATCTTATATAAAGACTGAATACAAGGAATTGGCTTGTGTGACTGTGGAAGTTGACAAGTCCCAATATCTGCAGGGTGAGACAGTGAGCTGGAGACCCAGATGCTGACGGTGTACAAAGGCCTGGGACCAAGAGAACTGAGACCTAGGAAGAGCCAATGTTTCAGTTCAAGTCCAAAGGCAAGAATATATATATATATATAAAATATATATAACATATGGAAATGGCACATTTCCATATATTTGTATATTCCATATATATTTTTCCATATATACATACATATATATATATCTCTTATTGTTTCTGCTTTTCTGACTAATACAATGAAGATGATAATGATGATAAGCAAGATAAAGATGTCTTGGTGGTGGTGTGGTGGTGATGATAGTAGTTGATTTAGGCTCATTAGACAAGTAAATTTTAACCAAAAATTGCAATTTCTAAATCTTATGTCTCCTGGGAAAAAGAGATTAAGATATTTATTTTTGAGTTTTTTTAACCACCTTTTATTCATTCAACCACATTTGTTACTAATCTACTCTGTAAAAGACACTTTTGCAAGATCTTTATATATAAGAATTTTGCCTACAGGTAATATGTCCTCAAAAAATGTAAATAATAAATTACACAAGAAAGCAATACAAAATAAGTAGCAGCTGAATTAGGGGAGGAGTAAAGAAAAAGAAGCAAGTGATTATACATGAAGAACCAGGAAAGTCGTAACAGTGTGGACATCGTTGGGGAACTGATATAGTGAGAGAAAATTGAGTGAACATCATGGGCCAAGGGAAGAGGTATCAACATGTCTGGAGAGTGTACATAAGATGTGATAGATGCCTCAGTGACCCTAGCTCTTTTAAGATGAGACTATACAACTCATATTGAAGTCTTCACAAGTTTATGGTTTCTGATATTGTGTGTTATAAATTGAAAGGCAAAGGTAGTTTGTTTTAACCCTAGAAAATAAGAAGATTGTTGACCCGATTGTAACACTTTTCACAGAAGGTGTGCTCTTTTTAAACTGTCAAAAATTTTTATCATCTACATCAAAGAATTCAAGGAGATATGTTAGGTGTAGCCTTCATTTCAAGCTTGCATAGCCATTTGCCTGGTCAATACAACTAAAAATGCACAGTATTTCATTTAATAAATTTATCTCTTGCCAGAATTTCCAAGAACTTTCCCAGTGACAAATTTTTTGCTCGTTGCCTCCTTGGCATTTGTTGTAATACACTGCCAAGTCAACTGTGTGCTAAGAGGCAATTTGATGTAGAGTCTCTGGATCATCCAGAATCTCTGCAAGAACCTTCTTTTTATTCTGGATTTCTTCCATCTTTTAAAACACTCACTTAAGCAAATGGTTTTTGAGGAACTTCTCCATCCTTTGAAAATTCTATGCAATTTGTAGAATTGATCAAAACCTTTGGACGGTAGGTGCTATCACAATAGTTGTTAAACCAACTTGATGTAAAATGCACCCTAATGGCAATTCTTAAACTATCCCGTAATTTAATCCTAGTATTTATTCAATAAAGACATTTTTATACCACTAGATTTCAGGGACTTTTTTTTTAAAGGCCTGTTCAGATAAGAACAAGACAGAATCTTTACCCTCAAAGAATGAAGTGGCAGAGGTAAATAAGGATATTGTTAGTAGGATGTAGTGTGATAGATACTAAAATAAAGATGTGCATAGGGAGACCTGTGTTTTGGAGACGAAAGAAAGAACAGAAGGTATGATCCCTTATTAGTCTGTTGGGGACAGACAAGGAAGGGTTCTATGAAGGGTCAATGCTTAAGAAAAGATGCTGGAGATAGACAAAAAAATGATGCAAGTAACAGCATTCCAGGCAGGGGCAAAAGAAGTTAGATATACATATGAGCGAAGTTGGTATCCAACATAACCGCCTTCCCTCATAACACCCTGGTGTGTCATCTTGGTCTTATTCTTTCATCGGCTCTTCACAAGTTCTCATGTGGATATCATTTACATAGTGCACAAGAAGCATGCATAGAGCTCACCCAGTGACGTATGAACAATTTAAACAATTTATACACATCAAGTCAGTCAAATATTCTCCATCATTTGGCACATCGGAAGTCACCTACTGAGGAGTCGAGACAACTGGAAAGGACGGGTGATATTTGCATTGTGTCATTACCCCGGTGGTGAGATGACTGGTCCTCCTCTGTCACAGAGAGGCTTCTCCTTCTGATAATGTCTGAAATAATTCTGTCTTGGCTTTGTTGTTGCTTATAAATTTTATTCATTTTGTAATTAAAATACTTGTGAGACTGATTATAAATTCAAGCTGTTATCACTCATTCACAGCTTAGTATGAGTAATTTTTGGATTCTTTTCTCTTAGCAGCTTTTGATGAGAAGGGGTGAAAGTACGAGGATGTGGATTATTCGAAGGAGGGAGAGCATGCATCCATGGGTGGTGAATATGATCCAAGAAGTGGGGCTGCGAATACTCCATTCTGGCACATAGATGGCTTTCAATAAAATTTGTTCAATGAATGAAGAAAATGAATAAATAAAATCTCAGTGATTTATGATTTTGTATGGAGCTGTTTCTAACAACCAGACATTATTCATTTTATTCTCTCAGACAAAGGCCAATCCTCCATGAGAGGAAAATATTTTTATGAAAGAAGAAAGCTTTCGAATTTCATCTTAATTTTTGTCTTACTATGTGACAATGTTTTTAAAAAGTCAAAAAGAAAAGGCATTTAAAAAATACAAAGAAAATAGAGTATAGCATAAAAATGTAACAGGAACAAGTACAATTCTAGACAAAAAGTTTCAGAGATGGAATTGACTCATAAGAAAAACTTACATACATAAGACAATAAAAACATTAAATAATTTAAGGGACTCCTGATTTAAGTGACAGAAAGCAGAGCACAGCAGAGATGCTATAAGAAATCTAAGCAAAATTCACTGGCCCAGGATAGGTCTGTGGAAAGGATACTCAGCAACATTTGAGCTTGAAATTCACTATCACTAAAGGCTTGGAGCCATGCGGGCAAGATTATGAGAAAGAAAAGGTAAAGTTAAGATTGCAAATAAACAATTAATATTGCCTGTATATGAAAAAGAAGAGAAGATTTATTATTTTTAGCATGAAGACTCCAGCAGAGGAAATAATAACGCACAAGACAATGTAAAAAAATCCTAACTTCTTTCCTCCTGGAGCAAAGAACCAGTGAGTCTGCTTTCTGTTGTCTGTGCACTGTGTTCTAACATGAAGGCAGCAGTTCCTCAGCACATTCCAGCTGGTTGTCTTCAGTGCTGAACCGATGTGAAGAATATCTCCAGGAAGTCCATGTGGTAGTTGTCATTTTGCTCCCAGTCCCAGGAACAGTGCTTGGTCCAGAACAGAAACTCCACGTTGCACTGAATTAAAGAGTGAAATGAGTAGAAAAGGAAGCTGGGGCGAAGAGGAAGACACTACTTTTCCTCTCTCTTCAGTTTCCTTCTAAAACATACTCGAAATCCTCTACCAACACCAAACTTTCTCTACTCCTGCTCCCAAATCAGCTCCTCCTTCCCCCGTCGCAGTTATTGAAGGAAGAGCCGCATTCACTCTCTCTGTGTCTTCACCACCTAGTCAATCCCTGAATCCTTGAAATTTGGTTTCTGCCCTCACCACACATCTGAAACATCCCTTTTGCTGCTCTTAACTAGAAAATCAGCTTTCCTGGCCTTCATCTCTGCCCACTTCTCTGCAATCTTGTGGATTAATGACCAACATTATGTTAATCTCTCTAAACGTGGACTTTCTGTGCTATTACTGTTCCTTCTTCTGTTCGCTTTACTCTTCTGTCTGGGGCTCTCTGTCCCATCCTCTTCTGTTCCATGCACACCTAGCTCTCCCTGGGTGACCTCACTCACTCCCAGAGTCAATTCCAACACCCAAATCTAACACCAACTCTAACACACCACTAGTCACAAATATTTTTGAAGCCCATTCATGTATTTTTAACTTTCCACTAAACACTTCTGCCCAGATATGCCACCAGGACCTCAAATTCAGTCATAGTAATAATAATAATAGAAATAAACAGCTGATAGTTACTTAGCACTTTCTGTGTGCCCAGTGGTACCCTACGTGTATAACATAGTGTTCTTTGTTTCAACCCTTACAACAACCCCGGAAGGGGAGTACTGCCATTATCCTCATTTTACTGATGAGAAAACTGAGGCACAGAGCAAATAACTAATTTCCCCAAAGTCACATAGTTAGATAACTGGTTTTCGTTGTTATTAGTGCTGTTGAGTCATCTGGACTCCTAGTGACCCCGTGTACAGCAGAGCGGGACCCTGCCCGGTCTTTTTGCACTGTCTGCTCACCTTCCAGCGCTGTATCAGACGATGTTCTGCTGCTATTCATAGAACTTTCATGGCCAATTTTTTTGGGAGTGGGTGGCCAGGTTCTTCTTCCTAATCTCTCCTAGTCTGGAAGCTCCACTGAAACCTGCCCACTGTGGGTGACCCTGCTGGTGTTTGAAATATCAGTGGCATAGCTTTCAGCATCACAGCAACACACAGCCACCACATGACAACCAACAGACGGGTGGTGTGGCTCCCTGACCAAGAAATGAAACCAGGCGGCAGTGGTGAGAGCCCTGTATCTTAACCACTAGACCACTAGATAACTGGTAGAGCCGGGTTATAAACACAGGCAGTCTGGATATCCTCCCCTTGTCTCTCTCTGTATCTGTTATTAAAATCCTATTTCCCTGATTTAGGACTTAACACATAGGCTTAATCTCTGACTAGTCCCAATACCCTACTCTCCATATCTGATTATTTGTAAGCACTATTGTTTTGTTTAAATGCATTTACCATAGCATCCTGTCATTTCCCACTACTACCAGTGTAATATATGTTCTCAATGCTTCTCTTTAGAACTACTGAAGTAGCCTGCAAACTGGTTCCCTCACCTCCAACATCTTCTCTCTCTAACCTTTCCTATATATTACCATCCTACATAAAACTTCTAAGTATAACTCACATCACTCCTCAGTGAAAAAACCCCTTGTCCACCAAATAAAGCCCTGACCCCTTATACTGGCATTCAAGGCTGTCTGTGAACTAGACCATTAAATGCTTCCTAGAGTCACCACCAAATTATAACTCAGTTTGCCTTCCTTCATATAGTTCCCTTTATCTTCACTCACTCAGTATCCCTCTGATTCATTCATTTATTTATTTATTCTTTCATTCATTTTTTTATTATTAAACATTATGTGAAGGGATATAACAGCAAGATTTATAAGACATTGCCAAAATTCCATCTGTGAACATATTTATTCTTCTAAGTCTACCTCAAATTGTCAGTTCTTCAATGAATAGTCTCTGATCACCTTAGGGCAAGTTAGACAAATATAAAGGGGGAAAATGGAGATATTCCTAATTCTAATTCCTGTAAAGATGGAAAGTGAATGATATTTTAGTTGTTACTAGATCAGGAAGGATGATTGTGCTGCAGAAATTTTGAATTGTCAATGAGATAGAGAGTCTCAGAAGATTAGAATAACTTCACCAGTGGGAACCTAGAGATAGAAATCACTATGAGATAATTTCTTAAAACCAGATATGAGGAGTCAATAATGGGAAAAAAAACTTAAAAATGAAGACAGTTACACTTGAAGGTTATATAAGATATAGACAGAATTTAAAAGACTGGCTGTGAAGATAAGCATAGAATATTTCAGTCCTTCTCAGGTGAATTTCAAGATGCCATTATTATTCATCTACTCTTTCAGAAAATATTGACTGAGTACTTGCTATGGGCCACGCACTGTTACAGGCACTGGGTATGAAGCAGAGAATGAGGCAGGTATCTTCCCTGCTCTTAGAGTCTACGTGAAGCTCACTCTTCAGTGATTTTTTATGGGGAGGGAAACTGGGTTATAGAATTAGGGCTTTAAGGGAAGGCTCAGGAAAACATGGCACATGCCACAAGAGGAAGTCAGGCAGGAAGAATGACAGCAGATTAAAGTATGGTCCCAGAGAAATTGTTAGACCGAAAATGGAATAACATCTGGGGGAACTGCTCCTCCTAGCAATTGCAAGGTGGGCAGGATTTGTTTCACAAAGAGCTACTTTTGATGTGCCCAAACGCATATATATCATAAATCTTACTATGGGGTTCCCCACAAGGTAGAATCTGCTAGAATATGTTAGGAACACTAATTACTGGCCCCAAAGGTAAGGGAAAGGGAGGGAAAGTGGGAAGGCAGGAAAGAAGGAAAGAGGAAGGGAGATTGTTGGTTCTGGTCTCACACATGCAGGAGCAGGATTAGCACTGACTTGGAAGCAGGTAAGTTTTGACAAATTCAGGTGAGCTTACCTGAAAGAAGTCGGAGAACAATCAGAATCATATCCTCTGTTGCAAGAAAAAAAATAGCAGCAGAACAGAAATATTCCTCTGCCATTTTCATAACACAAGTTAGTTCAGGGTTGGAGAGTTAAAAAACAGAGTAAGGCAATGTGTTGAGAAGCATCTTGAAGAGAACATATTGCATCTTGCTGGACCCTCTGATAGCACAAGTTTTGGAAACATCAAAATAAGCTTTAGTCCAAGGAACTGCTGTGCAAATTCCTCAGGAATCAGGGAAAACTACCTTAGAGAAAGGTCTATGGAATTGCAAGACAGGTAGAGTGGCTAACGGCTCCTAATGTCTTGTGATCTTTCTGGAGATGAAGAAGTGGGAAGAGGACCACAAGACACTGAGTCTGTGGAGAAAGGTGGGTAATAAGGTTGCACGGAGAATTCTCTGTTATGAATGCTCGTAAAAGGAAGTAGAAGCTGTGTCTCTAGATGGAGCCCATGGTTAGTCCCCCATCGGGGTGCCAAGGGAGAGTAATGCTGTCGACGTGCTGGCCAGATGTCTTGGCAGCTCACCACAGCAAATGCCTACATTTTGCAAGAAGACGGAGTATTGAAAATATCCCTGCTTGAGAACAGAATCAGTTTGCAAGATGAATGTTTCCCTGGGCATTTGGGATGATAGGGCATGAAAGGAAATTTCTCACAGAAATGGAGCTCAGGTTTAGAAATTAGCTGGCATCTTATAAGTCTAAAATCAGGGAGATTGCTTCCTTTCTCTCTTCTCTAAGATTTCACTGCTATGGCTCTTGGATCATTGCACTACACAGCAGTGTGGATCCGCACTGAAATATTTATTGACTTCCAGGAACATGCATCTATTTGATATACCTATTGAGGTAGCTGGAGAATGCCATGTTGGCTTCTAAATTTTGTGGATGCAGGGCTAGAGCCAAGGTATTCTGTTTATCCCATTGACTTGTTGGTTCATTAGAAATTGAGATCCGTGAAGTGCTCGTGTTAACACTGGTTCAACTTTGTAGGTGAAGAAACCCCCCACCCCCTTCCTGGGAGGATAGCCGAGGATGCAGCTGCTGCAGGGGGATGCTCTACTCACACGTAGTGTCCTTGTGAGATCCCCCGACTGGGACAGAGCAGGAGGAGACATCAAGGAAAGCAGAATTCTGGACTTCAGTTTCTTTTCACTTTAATTTGAGGGAATTTATTTCATTTCTTGGACTTGAATTTCTCTCTGGAAATTTAATAATAGGAGGTACCTATAGATACTATGGGTAATGAAAATAAAAATTGGGGAGTGTTTTGTGAAGCTGTTTCTTCCCTCATCTCCACAATTTCATAAGTGAGATAAGCTTCCCTACCATTGGATAGGAGTGGAAGGTGAGAGAAATTTTAAGGTTTAATGATTTTATCTCTGCACTTCCCACTCCCTCCTTCATAGGGAAAGAGAGGTAACTAAGGAGATACGTGATGTCCTGACATACATTGTTCCGCACTTCGTTTATTTATTTATTTGTTTGTTTGTTTGAGGTACCAAGACCACACATAGTACCCGTCCCTCATCTTCTAATGGAGCAGCTGTCTTAATTCTTCACCCTCTACACCTGAAACTGGTGGGCAAGTCACAGGTATCTTGGATGCATTTAATTTGGAGTGGGAGATAAGAGCCCTGCAGAGCTCTTTAATCTGGTTGTCATGGGAGTCTTGCCCTGAGGATTAGTAGGAAAAGCATTTCAATTTAAACTGACTGTGGTGATAAGAGCACTGAAGTGGGAGTCGTGCAGCCTGGGGTCTATTCTGGATTCTACCGAAGTTTCTGCCACATCCCATTTCATCTTTTTAGACATGCCACATACTTCATGTCTCATTTGTAGACTTGAGCTCATATCAGAGAGTTTGCTTCCTCTAATGTTTTCAACCAAGAATTATTTATTGAGAGCCTGTTATACGCCAAGCTCTACGTTGGACACTAAGGAAACTGCGGTCGCAGTTGCTGATTGAATACAACGATCCAATCCCCTCTTGGCTAGAACAGTCTGGTGGTGGTGTCAGGCATTAACAAATCATAACAAAAAACCATAATTATAATTTCGAGGATGCTTTTTCGCTTTAAACCTTTCTTTGCCATTTTAATTTATTTTTAAGATGTGTGCTTTATCTTCACAAGTAAACGCAGATTTGAAAATAGGCATCTGCAAGTTAGGCAACACAAGCTTATGTTGCTCCTGACTTACTCCTCAGTGCAGAAAAGTTAAGCTCTAAGGAAGAGAGAAAAAAGTGGATTTAGCTACTAAGCTGAGTCTGTGAACTTTAAAATTTGTATTATAAACTTTGTGTTGTCAAAGGTTAATGGATTAAACCAGCCCAACATTTCCTGAAAGAGAAACTTCAGAAATCCCATTTAAATAATCATGCCCCTGGTGAGAAGCACTGTAGACATGTCCATAGCTTTGCTCCTGGTGCCTGTTGGCTTTTCCACACGAAACATAATTGTTCTGTCAGCACTATTACAATGAAGACAGTCAATTTTGTCTTTAAAAATCAACCTTTGGCATCTGTATTATTCCAGTGCCTTCGTCCTATTTAGCAAACGTACGGAAAATGAATTTCACAAATTTTCTCCAGGCTTGCAATTCAAAGTTATGTTTTTCCTATAACCTAGGAATTTTGGAAAAAATTCTACTGTTTTCTTTTTAGTATCCGTGGCAGCTTTATTTTTGTCACTCTTCTTAAGTTCCAAAATATTGGGAATTTTTTTTCTTAAGAGTTTCCTTTCATTTTTAGCTTCTTTGTAGCTGGATTTGGAGAAAATTGCTTATAGATTTAATGTACAAAATATCTTCTTATTAAAAGTTACGTTAAGTAAGCAAAGCTTCCGCTCACTTAAACTTTACAAAAGGAGAAAAGCAACTGACAAAAGTGTAACATAACTGTGAGTGTAACAGCAATTAAACAAATTCTTCCAAGGGCTTTTTGATGCCCCTGTGGCTCCTGCATGAACCCTTCTGCTTATGGAAGATCCCTAAGGTGCCCAGATAAATCAGCATGTTGCTGTACATTATGTTGAATGTGATAAACCAAGAGCTCACGTGTTTGTTTCCCAGTAGTTCAATTAGCTGGAAAAAAAATATTGTTCAATTGACAGAGATGTATACCTAGTTTGCTTAAACATCAAGTACCCAAAATGGACTTAACCGTGTATCCGTATCATTGTGCTACTGTGTCAAAAGAAATGAAACCCTAATAAATGTAGGACGTCAGAATAACTCAGACTTTGCAGAAAGCCTTCTTTTAAAGACATACAATTTAATAGTCATAAGTGACTTTAAAATAGTCTCATTTTAGATTTTCATCTTAGAGAGCATTAAAGCAGATCTAGTTCATAACCCTCAATAACATCCATCACAAGTCCTTAAACCATGCTTCAGTGCTCCCAGCCTTTCAGTTACTCTATATTCCTCAAGTGCTAAAATGTTCTCTCCTGGCCCAGTGTCTCACCTTTCTTCCCTCTCATGACTTTTAGTGTATGCATCATCTTACCTTCTTCCAAATAGAAAAATATTCTTCCTGTTTAGCAAGAAAGAGAATAAGGAAATGAGTACGCAATGGGGAATCATCTTTCATGGGCAGGATGATTGGAGGAAGGCTGTGAGCATCACGAGTAGTAACATGGACTCTTACACAGTGTTCCTTGAGGGCCATTCTGGGCCTGACATTCTAGTCTCCATTCAATGAAGGGCTACCAAGCCATATACCACATTCCAGGGATTATTAAAGACCTTGGGCTATAAGTATGAGCAAGAGAGATAGCAATTTCTTTCCTGTATTATTTTTTCTATTGCTGCTATAACAAGTTACCATATATCTTGTGGCCTAAAGCAACACAAATTTATCATCTTCCAGTTCCGTAGGTTAGAAGTACAAAATGGGCCTCACTGGGCTAAAATCAAGACGTCTGCAAGGCTACATTCCTTTCTGGCAGCTCTAGGAAAGAATCCATTTCCTTGCCTTTTCCAGCTTCTAGAGACTGCCCACATTCCTTGGCCCATGGCTCTCTTCTTCCATCTTGAAAGCCAGCAACGTTGCATCTCTCCAGTCATTCTCCCATATTCATATCTCTCTCTGACTTTCCTCTTCTGCCTCCCTCTTGTTCTTTTATGGACCCTAGTGATTATACTGGGCCCACCTAGATAATCCAAAATAATCTCCCTCTCTTGAATTAACTAATGATCAGCCTTAATTCCATCTGCAACCTTAATTTCCCTTTGCCGTGTACCATCACATACTCATGGTTTCCAGGGTTAGGATGTGGACATCCTTGGGGGTATTACTCTGCCCCCTCCATATCCTCATAGACCTTACAGTTTAACAGGGGATCTACACAAGTGAGTGGGCAATCACCATACAGTGGGCTAAGTGCTGATGGAGGAAAGTCTGAGAATGCCTAGAAGAGTCACCTAGCAGGGACTTCCAGGATAGAGAAGGCTTTCCAGAGAAAGTGACACTAAAGCTGAGATCCGGAGGATGAGCAGGCATAGTCATCGGAAGCTGTGGTTGTGGAGGTGGGAGGATGGGAATAATATTCCACATAGAAGGAGTACCAAGTATGGAAGCCCAGAAGGCAGAGAGGGAAGAGGGACCATCCTCCAGGTCAGGGACTAAAAGAAGTTCCTTATGGCTGAGGCAAGGACTGGGTATGGGGTGGGAGCAGGTGAGTCCAGAAAAGCAAACCAGGGCCAGATCAAGCAGAGGTGTGTCTCTTCTCATGTTGATAAGTGGGAGGTGGGGTCAGGCCCTGTCTTGTTAGGAAACGAGGAGCTACTGGAGGGTTTCCACTAGGGGCAAATTGGGATTAGGTTGGCATTTGAGAAGAATCATTCTGGAGAATCAGTTAGAGGAAGGTCACGTGGAGCATCTTATTAGTGACCTAAATGGGTGAAAGTTAAAGATCATCCATTAATTAGCATAACAGACTAGCAATCTCCTGTCAAGTTAATTTCAAAAAGAACTAATGTTGGGGAAAGGACCTGAATGTTTATAAGACGTGTTAAAATCTAAGTGGTGTGGATTATTGAAAGAAGCAATATAAAGTAATGGGATAAAGTGAGGAGGATGACTATTTGTAAAATAAAACTTCTGAGGAAAACAGGTTTAAAAAATACCTATCAATCATATTAGAAACATCTCAAATGTAAGCAAATTATTACAAATACATACAGCAAGTTGTCCATAAGTCAGCGATCAGTGTGAATGAACCAAAGTCATAAATGGATCATCCTGTGGTCCAGCTGTCCTGTGGCAGATGGAAGATGGGGGAACCCTCTCTAATATGGCACTATACCAGATTGCATATCTAAAGTTCATAGAGGAACTAATGCCACAAATTTGTCACTTAACTTTTAAATGCGCTTAATGACTTATTTTTGCCTTTGTTGAAACTTAACTTCTCCCAGATATTTGGCACTTCTTTTTCACCATACACAGATCTGACCAATAAATCTTTTCAAATTGAATAGATAGCAAAATATATCGCATTGTCCTCCAGGATCCTGGTCCTCATTTCCTTGACAATTTGGACTATATTTAGAACAAAATAAAGGAAAAGGTCATAATTTAAACCTTTAAAGATTTATGAGAAGCATACTGTCAACTTGGAAAAGTTGAAACCCCAAAATTTGGAAAATCAGATGAATTGAGGAAAGTTTTTTTTTACCTCTCATTTGTACTTTCCAAACCACCTGGGGTTGCCAGCTTGGATAGAACATCTCATAGCAAGCTTTCTGGTGAGAGTTTTGACACTTCCACTTCTGGTTCCTATTGGAAATACCACAGAATAAGCCTTCTGTGCAAAATTTCAGTAATTATCATGCCAATTCAGGAATTACAGAAAAGAAAATCTTATCCCAAAATTTCAGAACTTTAAAAGGCTTAATTTGAAACTAATGGTCAAGCTCTAACTGTACTCCAAAATCCCTGAGTCAAAGATAAATATATCAGAAAGAAAACTTGTAGCTAAAAGTAACCGAAACCTGGAGTAAATAGACTTAAACATGAGACATTTGCTGTTTACTTAAAATTGAAATCAGGAAACAAATCGTCCAGAGCTGGGCCAGCCATCCTGCAATGTTGATGTTATCACTCTTTCCTCTCTGTCAGCTTCAGCATCTGAAGCTTTTTCTGGGACTGATCATAAATTTGCTGTCCCATTCAGGACGTTTCTGAGTATGAGAGGGGGCATTATCAATAATTACGCTGGGACAGCAGGATTCGCCTCATTCTCAAAATGGCTGCCACAGTTCCAAATACTGGTTCTCAAACTATATTCAAATGCAAGAAGCAAGGGGAAGAGGGCATGATAGCAAGCTTGCTTCCTAGGCCTGCTCCTTTTATTAGAAAGAAACTGCTTTCTCAGAAGCCCTCAGTAGATATTTACTTACATCTTATTGCCACCATTAGCTGCAAGAAAAGCTGAAAATGCATGTCACCCAAATAGAACCAGAATTGTGATGATAAGCTCGGAACACAATAGTTTATCACCTGGGGCAGGGCCCGCCAAACAAAATGGGGGATCTGTTAACAAGGAGTAAGGAGGATTATCTGGTCTATAAGTAACTGTGAAGGCCTCATCAATGTCAACTTTCACCCTTCTAAAACAAGATTGTTAAGACTTTGGTCTTTGAACATAATTCCATGTCAGAGTTTCTAGTGTACACCAATATTCAGGTTCTCCTTCTCTTTCTGGGTATACATCTAGTTTATATTTTCTCTCCTCCCTTGCATTCAGATGAGGCTGTTTGACTGAATTCTGGCTAAAGGAAAGTGACCAGATGCAATCTGTGCACTTCTAGGAGAGCCTCACAGAAACCTCCTCAGAGCAGTTCTCCCTCTCCCTCCATCCGCTAACAGAAGGGAGAGGACCCTGAGAACACACAGGAAGGCGACGCCTTGAAATGGAAAGAGCTTGGGTTCCTTAATGACCACAGTACAAGGCCTCCAGATCGACGGTACAGTGACATGACAAGTCACTGAAATACTGAGGTGTTTGCTAACATCAGTTAGCTTGTCCCAGAGAACAGTCCATTTTAGCAAATTTCTTATAAATTGAATTAATTTATATGCCTGACTGAGGCGGAAAAAACCATTCCATTCATACATCCTTAGCACGTGGCAGAGAATAGGTCCTCATTATATATTTATAAATGAATGAACGACAGGAAAACCCCCAAAGACAATGAAATAGGCTTTTCCATCTGCTATCTTTAAAATGCAAATCTAAAATACAGTGGGCAGTCTCTACATCACACGCTGTGTTCACGGCTAAAGGGAGTTCTTGATAATAACCCTAAATCATTTTTAATTTTTGTTTTCCAAAGTCAGCTCGCCCCTCACTAACTGCCCCGCATGACCAGGCGGGAAGGGCACATTTGTCTTCCGTGCAGAGGGCCTTTGTACACAGACAAACAGCGCTCTTCTTCACCTGCCGTCAGGGGTCATTTCCAGGGACTGCACTTATCAGTCCTGCTTTCGTTGGTTGTTAATTTAAAACACAAGCGAGACCGGAAGCTGCTAAACGCGAGGGGCGGTGGCGTCTCTGTGCCAGCGCCTGTCCTCTCTGCGATCTCTCCATGCAGAGGAGCTGGTGGTCCCTCTCAGCCCCCCTTCCCGCGGCTGCTTCTTGCCCCCTGAAGGAAGCGGGGTGGCGTCCGGGTCGGGGGACGCGGCGGGGCGGCTCCTGGGAGGACCTCAGGGGCCGGGAGGCCTTATGGAGCTGCTCACGAGGGACTGCACGTGGGGCTTTCGTTGCGTCCTTTCCTCTGATCCTCAGTTAAACCAGTTATTAAACAACAAAACAATGATAAAATGAAAATAAGTAAAAATGAAAAATTGATTTTGGAGTCAATTATATATCTTAAAATACCTTTGTATGGGCCTCACGGGGCTTGGTCCACTGTAAGCAAACTCAGGGGGACAGGAAGATGAACAGCACGCGCGCGAAGTGAGGGGGGCTGGGGCACCCACGGCCCGGGAGGAGGGGCCGAGAGGGTGTGGCCCCGCCCCGCTCAGCACCCGCGCGGCGCCAGGGCGGGGGATCGGGCCTCCCGGTGCGGTGCCGCTTCTCCGTGGTCTTAGCAAGAGGACTCACGCTCCCAAACTTCCTCCCGGGTGTGTCTTCGGTTCCTTGGGGTCAAGTGTCGCTAGTGAAGGGCCATCTCATTGCACTAAGTAGCACCTAGAAGGCCGGCCTGTTCTAACATAGTTCTACCATGCCAAGCCCTTGGCAAAGGGCGCAGAGGCAGCAGGCGACCATAGAGCTTTCTCCTCTTCTAGTAGAGCTAAAAACAAACACAAAAAAGAATGGCAATATTTAAAGGAGGAGTTTTAATTACCAGGCATGAGTCCAGGTTAGCCCCCGCGCGCTGGTCTTTCCAGCCCTGTAAATGCTGAAGGCGAGCCTACCAGGCAGAAACCGAGTGCTTAGGGCCGCCGAGGCTGGGCAGCGGCTTCTCAGCGCTGCTGTGCTCCCCGTCGCGGTGCTCCCCGTGCGCGGGGCTGCAGAAACCACACTGCGGTGCCTTGCAAAGCCTCTCTTCCCTGGAACCCTGCAAGCTGGTGATTCCCTCAGTTCTGGAGAGCGACCTGTCCCCTAGCGTTGCTGATCACAGCACAGCAGCTGCATGAACGTTCTCTCTACCCAAGCGACAAGGATCTTTTGAAAAGTCTATGCCCGTGCCCTGGTAGGCAGACATCCACAGCCAAGGTGAGAAAAGGGGAGCGCCCGAGGCCGGCCGCTCCCAGGAGCTCCAGCAAAAGGGGTGTCGTAAAGACAGCGTGCGCCTGGATCCACGATCTCAAAAGCCATCGCGGAGGATCTCTCAGAAGTCCAGACTCTTGGTTGACCTCATGTTCTGTGAGTCAGGCGCCCAACCCGCATTCAATCTGGTAGTCAGCTATCTTTCTAACTCTGCAGCACGGGGACTTGGATTGTCCTGTTGCAAAATCCAGAAAGAAAATACTAGACGCTGGGGCTCACCAAATTCATAGACTCGGCCCTATGAGAACATTAATAATTAATTAATTTAAATGATTGATTAGCTAAAGGGAAGCCAAATTAAAAGTCTGTTAGATTTTCCAGTCCAGTTATTGTGTTCTATGTTAAAATTATTGAATTCAAGGTGAGAAAATTTTACCGTTTTTTTACTTGTGATACTTAGCTTATTATCCCATCACAAATCTCAATTATAAGCTGTTTTAAGATGATGTGCTGTGCTTATCTGTTTCACAGGGAACAAAATATTTACCAGACATTTTTTTGTGAATCAGGAGGCTCACCCTGTACTTTACATATTATCTCATTTTATTTCATGACACTCACGATTCTTTAGGCTTTACTAGGTGCCAGGCCCTGTGCTATAGTCTCTCTGTGTATTACTAATTCATTTAATTCTCATAAAAACCCAGTAAGACTGTTACTATTATTATCCCCCCATTTTTCAAAGGAGGAATTTGAGGCCCAGAGAAGTTAAATAACATGCCCAGGGTCACACAGTAAGCTCAGAGCTGGGATTTTCAAGAGGAATCTGGCTTCAGGGTGTGTAAACTCCAACCACAGCTGCCTTCCTAATAAACCCCTAAGGAATTCTCACCATGGCCTCTGAGAAAGGTGACAGCCTTCAGACCTTCCTGCCAGAAGGAGGTGCTTCTTCCTTTGCCCTCTCCTTCTATTCCACGTGTCTGGAGACCAGAGACTGCTTCTAATAAATGTTGGCTAAGTAAATAACGGTGTAAGTATTATTATTCTAAGTTTACAAGGAGACATTGAAGCTCTGAAAAGCTAAGTCAGTCAGGGCAGAGCCACTTGAGAATCATTCTAGTCTGTGTGCTTCTAAAACCCGAGATGTTTGTCCTTCTCACACGAATGCTACAGTCTGCAACATGCGACCCATGGCTTCATGGTGGAATTCTCCAGCATGTGTTATCATTTATGTGTTTGCAAGACACTCTCCTGAATTCACCTAAGAACAGCTTGAGGATGGGGTGGGGTTGGGGGGGGTGTCATTTTGTTCCTCCTGCATCCCCAGCACCCCACTGTTTGTAACAAAGAGCACCCAGCAAAGATTTGTTGGAAGTATTAGAATCTGAATGAAAGGATGAAGGAGAACTTAATAATGCCTTTATTTGCTTCTTTAAAACACCCTTTTCTTTGTTTTTTGGCAGAAGGCTATAGTCAATGATGAGGTCATTTTTATTCTAGCACTATAACTTTTGCTTGAGAAAAACATTAAGTATCTCCTTCCAGAAGTCTTGCAAATGAATTTGTTTAATCATGAAGGCCCCGCAGCCATCTGGTACTCAGCTGCAAGAGTTGTTTATTCATCCTTTTGCCTATTCATCTGTTTTGTGTTTCCTTTTGTCCATTTCTCACTTAAGATAAACAAAAACCTGTCAGTGTGTGATGAAAGCCAAGCCCCCAAATCGGCCTGTGCTGTGAATAAGGGTATTTGTCACGCAGAGGGAGCAGCAGACAGGGGAGGGAAGAAAACCGGTTTCTTATTCTCACAAGACAAAAGATCATTTTACATTACTAATTATGTAGTTCTCTTGTGTCTGACCTTCAAAATGCCCTTTGGATTGCAAAACGTTAGGAGTATAACATGGAACCACTCCAGGCATACAAACATTTCCAACACAGTTACTACTTTTCATATTACTTAAAGAATTTCTGATCCTTTCACCTAGGCAAAAGGTTTTGCTTCTCCAGTCAAAGAATGAGTTCACAGAAATGCATAGGTTTTCTAATAAAAAGATAACATTCTCCTATCAACTCAAAAACATGGGGGAAGTTATCAGTAATTCCTCACCATCTTTATCTAATGAAAATTTTGAATTTTTCCCCTCCAATTATATATCGTAAGTGACAGAATACCCAAACCAAATTGGCTTATTCAAAATGAAATTAATTATCCCACATAGCTGACAAGTCCAGAGTTAGGATTGAATTCGGGAAGGGCTTGATCAGGACTTAAATGAAATCGCTAGGGCCAGGTTTGTTCTCTCTTTCACCTCTGCTGCCCTCTGTGTGGGGTCTCACTCTGGTGTGCCTCATACAGTGGCAAGATGAAGATGGGATTTTTAGCAACATGTTTCCAGGTACTCTGCAGAGGGAAAGGATGGCTCCTTTCAGTTCCAGAAGCCTCAGCAAATATCTCGCTGTCATTCATTAACTTTGACGGTGACACACCCATTCTCCAACCAACCACTGAGGCCAGAGGAAGCCAAGGCTGGGATTGACCAAGGCTGAATCACTTAACAACTTCTGGACCTCAGGCTGTGGGATGGAGAGGTGAGTCTACCCTTCTGGAACCACTAGTAGATCCCCAGAAGAAAATCTGGAGCTATTAACCCAAGATGGGCAAACAGATAATGAACACTAAAGATACAAATGACTACCTGAGTAATGGAACCTGCATACTATGGAAAATTATTGTCATAGATTTTTTTTAAGTGATAACATTAAAATCAGAACAATATCTATTATATGACCCAATTTTGTAAAAATAAATGTATTTCCACCTTAATAGATTTAAAACAAATATTAATATTTAATATGTTAATATCAAATCAATATAAATGTTAATATCTTTATATAAATAATTGGAGAAGGTATGACGGAGAGTGTCACCTTGCAGCACCCATTCTCCCCTTTGCTCTTCTTTAGAAAACAAAACAAAAACTGAAACAAGCAGATAGAACACAATATTTATTTTTCAAGGCACATTACCACCAGCTAAATGCACATTTCTCTGTCTCCCTGGTTGCCATGGACAGCCGTTGGCCAAGTTCCAGCTAACAAGGTATAAGCAACAATGTTGTGAGGTATTAGGAGGTCTCCTTAAAATGGAAGTGATGGGCTCTTCCTCTCCTCTTCATCCTGTTGGCTGGAATGGAGAGGATATGGCTGGAGTTAGAGATGACATGGAGGGAAGTGTCCAAGCCCCTGAAAACTGTGGAGCCCTCAATAATTACCTTTCCAGCCCTCAATGACTATCTCCAGATTCATTTTATGTGAAAGAGAAATACTTATTCTCTTCTTTTTAAGACAGTATAATTTTAAAAGTTCATAGATGCTGTAGTTGTTTATGATAGTGTCACACAGAAACAAATCCAATCTCAAATGATACAGAAGAACACATTAAATTTTCACAGTTTCCCTAAGGGGCAATAATGGGAGGACATATTGGGAGCCACAATTACTATTGTCAATAAAAGCAAAAATGAAAATTTTTCATCTACTCCCATATTGGGGATTTATTTAAGAAAATATTGGATAAATTTGACCTGATTTTAAAAGAGTGGAGTTCAGAGAAATGTATTTTGCTATAAGAGTTTGATAAAGGTTATTGACTCTTGTGTCTAGGGAATAATTTGAGTTTTAGTTATTAAATCAAGATTTCTTGTAAATGATAATAGGATAGAGTGATGAAGGGCAAGGTCGCTGCCCTCAAGAATCTCACGTGTCAGATGAAGACAGATGGGAAAGCAAGCACTTAATAAATAGTGTGGAAATGCTGTTTTAGAAGCACATGCAGAGGTCTCTGGATGTCCACAGGAGGGGCACTTACATCAGCCTTGCTGGTCAGGAGATGACTCCCAGAGGGTAGACCGTCCTTGCAGGCAGAAGCCAAATTGTTCCATTGGAATAGTATGTGCTCACCTTGGTGGATTATCAAGCACATATGGGAAAATTTCACTTCACCTTAAATGTCCAATCATCCAATTTCCATTAGAGGAGGACCAAGATTTGGCCCAAGAGTTGGTCCAAGAGCAGCAAATCTCTACTTCAGGAGATAAAAGCAAAACTTGAATCTAGCCCAGAAATATTGTTTACTGAAGTAAGTTCCTAAACTTGTACCTCTTTCCAGATTGAGAGATCAGTAGTGTTATGGAAGACCATTTTGGCCGTCATGCACAAAAGAACCACATTTTCTCTCCCTGCACTTATACCTCAACTCTCTCTATGGTTTAATGCTCCTCTTGCGTAGCTCAAAGATTCACAAGGCCTCAAAATGAACATTGTTGAGATTTTTATTAGGATGATCCCTTTGGAACATTTATAAACATACCCAGACTAAGGAGAAGGCTCTGTTGTTGAGAGAGACTGTGAATCCTTCTAAAGTAAAAAATAGAAAGCTAGTAATTATTACTAAGAGATCCATTTTAATTAAAAAATGGTACTGTAAAAAACACAAACTTATTTTGGTTAAGATTCCAAGGAAAGAGTCGCACAGAGAAAGTGGAATAACACACTAGAGATGACAACGGCCTCCCTCCTGAATCCCCAGTGAGGCAGAGGTTGTAATACAACTCAGAAGACCTCAGGGGCTGGGCAGGCCTCACACGTGATTGAGGGAAACCTGGTTGTGGGTACTAACAACTCAGCAAAGGGAGAAGCCACTTACTCAGCTCCAACAGATATGACCACTGGGGAGTACAGCCCTGTTTCCAGATCCATCTTTTAAGAGAAGCTAAAAATGAGATTTTTATGTGGATTCTCCTACTTTTTATACTAATGGCTGCAGGGTCGATCAGGTCATATGTACTGCCATGGGCAATCTCTGCAAGAATAGCAGAAACATTGACTTATAGCTCCTTTGGCCATAAGAGAAACAGCTGGATATGTAAAAGGATAAGAGAGTCCTCTCAGTGTCTACCTTAAAATGAGAGGAATGATCAATTTGGTTAGACCTATGCGACATGAATTACAAAGAAAAAGAGATGCTAATAATATCATCTTGAAGTCGTTATCCTCTATTAAACCTTACTTCCCATTATCTTTAGACAGCTATTCTAAGATACTTGCAATTTTATCTCAACTTAGATAAGTGGAGATCCCACATTTACGATTGCTTCCCAATCAGTCCTTCTCAGGCCTCAGATGGGATGAAATCCAGAGAGTAATGCTGGGGGAGGAAGAGTGTCCTCTACCCACTCTGGGTCCTTCCTGGCTGGGCTACAAATTAAATTGACATAAGACCGAATAGCAGGAGAAAATCAAACAAAATTTAATAACATGTATACACGGGAGAAACCAAGGAAACTGAGTTTCTCAGCAAATGGCGGAGGTTTTCACCTTAAATAGATTTAGATAAAGACAAAGGAGGATGTTGGGAGTGGAGAGGGAGACAGAAATCACAGTAATCAAAAGAGTATGCAGATTTAAATCCTCTCCTTCCACACTGATAAGAGTTTCTAGAGAGAAAGTCATCCCCCCTCTTCCCAGTACAGAGAGGGAGATGCCTTTACAAATGGAGATTTCCCTTACAAATGTAAATTATCCACACCCAGAGTTAAATTCATTTAGGCAGTTAGTAGGGGAGGTCAAATGTTCCTCAGAGAAAATAATCAAGGTAAAGAGACATATTTGGGGTGGCCAACTTTGATCTCCCACAGTAACAAAGCATACACCGTGGGATGATTTTCAAATGTCTTCATGGAGACCCTATTGAGCATATTGATTTCTTCAGATGGATGGGGAAGAAAAGGAAGTCAAACTGCAGACTCTCCAGCTCAATTCCCAGGAGCTGGGTTAATTCGCTAATTCGAAAAGTATTTTTGGAGTAGTAACTGCTATGTTTTCTAGTGTTTCAGATTTATAAAGAGGAAAAACTCAGAGATTTTAACAGGGTGGAAAGTCACCTGTCTTTTTCGACTGGTCCATCCAGTGGACCTTCCCAGTCTTAAGTTTTCTACATCCAGTTGTTTAAAATTGTAAAGGATTTATCTACATGATAAAATCTTGTAGATTCACTGAAGCCCCATATCTAGACTGAAATGTGGAAAACTTTAGGGGCTCATGAGTGTAGTCAGTACCCTGAAGCAACTCATACCTCTGATGCTGAGCTTCACATATCCCACAGATGGCGAGGTTCAGGTAGACAGAGATGCATTTTTAGTCGTGTACCAGGCACAGTTCCAGGTCCTGCAGCGTGAGATAAATAAAGTGTGGTCCCTGCCCTAGGCAGGGCCAGAGCATGGTGGCACCTCATGACAGGCTGGAAGAGAGGCCCTTTGACACCCACTTCCCAGAAAACATCCCAAACATCAGCTGGGCCAGGGACCCTCCAGGAGAAACCCACCCCTCCCATAGCCGCACCCAAAAAATAGAACAAGACCATTCTAGCTTCCAGTAAGTTCCCTGATATTTGTGCTAGATAGAGTTCTCATTTTAATATTTATCTGAAGAGGATAAATGGATGAGAGAATTCCATTCTTTAGAATTTGACACCTACGAAAACTCCACTGCTTTGTTCTCAGTGAGTTAACTTACGGGGTAAACAAACTCAGATCTGTTAGCCTGCAGGAAACGAAAGGCTTGTGACTGAAAATATTTTTATTTGTTTATTTAGTCATTTACCTCACACATATCTGTGGAGCAGCCACGTGCGCCTCTGGAAACCATCTCCACTGGCTTAAAGGACATTCTCTGGTTCTGCTCCCCTTGTACCTCTCTGTCCTTTCATTTCCTTTCTTGTTTACCTTTCCTTGTCTGTCCCTTAAGTGTTGACATTCTCTCCTGACCAGTCCCTCACCCTCTTACTGCTGTTGACAGGCTCCACTGGGAATCTCATGCAAACTGAAGATTATGCTGATTCACAAATGACTCCCAGAACTACACGTCTAATACCTGTATCTCTCCATCCTTCTAGCCCCTTATTTCTAATATGCGTTAGACATTTCTACCTGGAGATCTTGTTGGTACCTCAATCCTAATGTGTTGCAAATAATCACATTTTTTTTGCTTGCAAATATTTCCTCCTTTCATGTCTCCTGTTTGTGTTGAAGACATTTATCCAAGCTGCCAGTCTTCAACCTTTTCCTATTCCTTGCTCCCCACATCCAGTCCACCAGAGAGTCCCAACAACTCTTACCCTGAGAAATCCTTTGCCTCTGTTCTGTTTTCCATCATTGGTGTCACTGTTCTAGCTCAGGTGTTATTATTTATTTCAGGAGTGAAGCAGAGGTCTCCCAGCTGCCCCCATCCTTTTTCTGTCCTTCCCATCCATTTTCCCACTACCCATAGATTAACCTTTCTGAAGCACGTCCCTTAGTGAGTATTCCCCCTGAGAAATCTCTACTGTTCCTCTTACTCCAAACAAGTGAGGTCTTCTATGTGCTAAATTGTATCCATTCAAAATTCGTATGTTGATGTCCTAACCCCCAGTACCTCAGAATGTGACTCTTTTGAAGATAGGGCCTTTAAAGAGGTAATTAAGGTTAACTGAGGTCATGAGTATGGGCCCTAATGCAATATAACTGGTGTCCTTATAAGAAGAGGAGATTAGGACACAGACACACACAGAGGGAAGACCATATGAAGACACAGGGAGAAGGCAGCCATCTGCAAACCAAGGAGATGGGCTTGAAACAACTCTATTGACACTTGATCTTAAACTTCCAGCCTCTAGAACTGTCAGAAAATAAATTTTCATTGTTTAAGCTACCCAGTCTGTGGTTCTTTGTTATAGCAGCCCTAGCAAACTCATACGAGGTCTAATCTCCCCACGTCAACATCTAAGACAGTAGAGCATGCTGCAGTGTACTGCCTAGATCCCCCTAATGATTCTTCCAGCTGCCCAGCTGCTTGTCTGCTGATGGCTCCCAGCTGAGCCCCTCCCCGGGAACTGCCTTTCCTCAGGGGCAACTCACACCCGTTGACTCATCGCTGCAAGGTATAGAGGCCCAGCCCTCTGCCTCGACCCAGGATGCCTTTGAAGGGCCATCTTAGCTTCAGAATTCCTCATGGCGTTGGCTTGGCCACTGTTGCAGCTACGTCCCATTTCAACTACTCCTTCTACCCAATTCTGCTTTTCTCACTTCCTTCTCCCTTGGAAATGTCCGTGTAAGCATACTCCAATAAATGTAAAATAAAACACACATCTCAGGGTCTGTTTCCAGGGGAGCCCAGCCTATAACAAAGTCTCTCCATACATTGACCAAAGCTGTTTCTTCTTCCCAAAATGCAGGCCCATCTTCAACATTCAAAATTATGCCCCACCTCACATGCCGTTCCCACCGCAGGACCCTCCCAGTTGGAGGTAATCCAGCTTCTTCTGAACTGTTGATTGTATTGCTACTCCTTTTTATGATGTTTATCATCTCTACTTTATTTAATGTCTAGGTCTCACTTCCTTTATTACAATAAATATTCTTTGAGGTCAGTGTCTGCTTCATTCTTATATTTTTAAAGCCCCTGGCACAATGATTATTGTTGTTAAAAGTGGGAAAGGACTAAATTCAAAGCTGACCATCTCTGCTTTAGTATAACAAGTGGTCACCGTTAATCGTTTCTCCTGGCACCGTCATCAATTTACATTTATTGAGAAAAGAAGGTTCCAGTTATATGATAGAAGAAAGCCAGAGTTGGATTATATTTATATTTATATTTATATTTATATTTATATTTATATTTATATTTATATTTATATAGCCAAAGAGGCCAAGCAAAATTCCATAATGCCAAACCACTCGGTCGAACTGCCAGGGATATCAGGGCACTCAGTTGGAAATAACAACAACCATGATACTCGCAATGACAGTTGATACTATCAACTACCATCACTTAGGAAGTGTTCACGACTTGCTACGTAATATACTGAATTGCATGAGTTATTTAATCTGATACTCATGACGGCCTTATGCCTTAAGTACTATTAACCTCATCTTAAAAATGAGGAAACTCAGGGAAAGTAGACAACGTACCTGTGGTCGCATAGCAAATGAATGCATGCAACTGTGTCTAATTCTAAAGACCATGCTCTTGAACTTTTCCCCTGGGGTAGAACCACTCAATCGGTTTGAGCACACAATTCCTTTGAGAATGTCGGCATATGATGCACGTCTGGTTTTATCAGGAGCATCCAGCTGCACATCGTCTATGTCCCAGCTTCTGCTGACCTCTGTCACCACCTCCAAAGCACCTACAGTTCTAGTACAGGACCAGATCTGGGACTCAGTCCTGACTCCAGAAGGAGAAATACAAGGAGCTCATATAGCTCAACCATTTGGCATCAAACGCTGCTATACTTTAAGTCTTAATTGGGATGTCAGGTTTCTGCCTCCACGGTAAGCCACAGCTCCTACCAGGTGCCCCTTCATTCAATAAGAAAGTACCTTGTCTCTAAAATAGGCCCAGCGGGGCCGGCACGGTGGCGCAGCAGTTAAGTGCGTGCTCTGCTGTGGCGGCCCAGGGTTTGCAGGTTCGGATCCCGGGCACACACCGACACACCGCTTGCTAAGCCGTGCTGTTGTGGCATCCCATATAAAGTAGAGGAGGATGGGCACGGATGTTAGCCCAGGGCCAGTATTCCTCAAGAAAAAAGGGGAGGATTGGCATCAGATGTTAGCTCAGGGCTAGTCCTCCTCACAAAAAAAGTAAAAAATAAAATAGGCTCAGGACTATTCCTGGAATCGGGTGCATGATAATGAACAAAACTAACATATTTCACTGTTCACTACTTTCACCCCACACCTAGACCACTTCCTAGAAAATAGTAGCTGCTCAATAGATAGTTATTGAATGAGGAATGAATGCATGAATCACTGGGTATTTGCCTTGGCCCCCTGACTTAGCTTCTTCCCCTTCTTACCCACAATGCTCATGCCTTCAGGTCCCAAATTTTGGTAAATAAGTTCTCTCCTGGGGCCACATTCCTGCAGCTCTCCTCACCTCCACCGTCATCTTCGACCAGTCCAATGGTTGGGTTAGTTTCTATTTTAAAGTCCCTGCTAGAGGGTGCCATCCAGCATTAGGTGCTTACCAGTCAGCTTAAGATAAGTGATGCTGTGGTAACAACTGACTCCACTACCTCAGTGTTAGGACAATAAAGGCAAGTTTATTTTTCATTCACATGACTGTTCATCAGATGCTTTCCTCCAGAAGCAGCATATCTGAGATATGCTAATATCAGTTGGACAGCAAAGGGAGATGACAGTCACAAGATAGCACTTAGAACTTCTTCTTGGAGGGAACATCCATCACTTCCATTCATTTTTCATCAACCAAAGCAAGTCATGCAGCCAAACCTCAATTCAAAGTTTAGGCCAGTACAGTCTTCTGACAATGAGTATATCACGAGTCATCTGTCCAAGCACAACGTCAAGGAGTTGAGGACAGGTAACCCTTCAACAGGCAGGGGCAGTGACTCAAGTCATGTCAAGCTGGCCCTTGCAAACCTGGAAACCTAGATGGATACTCTGCCCTCAAATTCACTGGAAGCCTGATTGGATTAGAAACTGAAGAGACATTAGAATGAACGAGGGATGGAGTAGTGTCTGACACCACCTGGAGACTGTACTGATCCACAGGGACATTCCCAGAGCATTATCTTATCATCTAAAGCTTGAAATCCATCACCTCCAAACTCCTTTCAGCTCCACAATCTATGTAAAAGAAAAAAACCCTGAAAGAGTCTTTGGAGAACACTCAGCAGTGTAGGTGACTTTTACTTTGTGACCATCATTTTGATATCTTTTAAAATATGAATATGAAATATGGGGAAAAGATAAACCGAGGACCTTCAGGATTACCCAGAAGCCAGAGAGGCAAAGTATCCACATTATACAGTATGTTACTGTCTTCATATTGGGGAACATCCTGACAATGGTTGCTCTTTGTGACTATGTCATTTTTGATAGCAAGGCAACATGTAACACCAGCAGGCTCCATCTCCTTATGTATTAAAATTGCCCTCTGATTTGAGGCTAGTTTAAAATCTTGTCATTTTCAAGCCTGGCCCTCTCTCATAAGCTTTGGCTCAGTGCTACTTAAATATGGTTATCCATTCCTTTTAAAATCTAAAATGTGCCTTTAAAATGGAGTTTTGTGGCTTTCTTTTTGTGTGGTGTGAAAAATTGGAATTTAGGCCATCCTCAACCAACAGATAGGAGGAATATACAGACAAAAGCAGGTCACTAGTAAGGTCCGCAGAGACAGCTAAAAGTCGAAAAACATTAGATGAAGAGTGCCACTGTGTTTGTCCAGGCACCGTTTTTATCAAGAACTCCAGGAATCTCTAGCCTTCATTAAAATAAAAATCCAGCTCGTGTCCCTCTACTAGCTTCATGGATGACTGATGGCCAAGTGTGGCATCTTCAGACAAACATGTGACACCATGTCAGGGAGCTTGGGGGTGTGGCCTGGCAGAGAAGGTGCCATGTGTCTGCCAACCTATCAGGCCTTGAATGGAGCTTACAACACCATAACTGAAGCAGGCTGAACTCAACGTGTCCACAGGGCCAACAACTGTGTGCCAGTTAGATGTGAACTGATTACTTTTTAGGTCAATCTCCTATCATAGTTCAATCAGAAAAAAACTGAGCGTGTGGTATTTTACTGAGTTGGACAGTACAGTTATAGAAACAGGTGTACCTATTTGTGAAAAATTTTTCAAACAACCCCCTCAGACCTTGTCCCATTTGACTACAAATCAAATCCCTTCTTTAGGTTTGCTCATTTTTAAACTTCCCGGAAAACACTCGTCAAGTATCAAGATTTACGTCATGTGCAACATATGATTATAGATTAAAGAAGTTGACTTTTAAAATCTAACATAGCGAACCGTAAACTCCCAAATGAATTTCATCCTTTTCAAAGTAGCTATCATCACTCCCCTTAGTCCAAACGCTGCCATTGCATAACACTAGAAAAGGAGTCTCATTTACTGGGTCACAACCACAAAATAGGGAATATTTAAAAATCTTCAAGCCTTATATGGCCAAGAAGGTGTAAAGCAGGGTTTCTCCACTTTTATGCACCAGCTATGTCACTTTTTGAAGCATATTAATATCTCATTGAAGGAATGATCTCAGCCCAGTGGGAAGCCAGGCGTATGCTGAGCCACAGAGGGAGACTGGAGGTGAGGCAGACATCAAACAAGGGGGCTGAGCTTCTGTGGCTCATGGAACTATTGTGGCAGACCCTTCCATTTTATCACTGGCCAACTGTTTGGATCTGTGTTTAAGGGGGAAAATTCCGGGTTATCCTTTCTATCAACTTATCTCAATGATGTCTAGTTTTTATGAAAATAAGTGGCTCTTATATTAGAAAAAAGTTGGGAAAGTTTATAGCCACATCTTATTTTTTACCCCAAATCCTCTTACCCAGTTGAAAGAGTTAATTTATTCATTACATAAATATTTATTGAACCTGTATGTTGTGCCAGGACATGTGTTATGAATGGAAATGAACAATTAATTCATGGTTCCTCACTTACAGAAATTACACTATAGGGGAGGACAAGCAAATTGATCATAAAACAGTCTGATGAGAATCACAATAGATGGAGGCAATGAATGCAGTTGGGTGGGAAGTCTTCCTAGTGGTAGTAACATCTCATCTGAAATGACAGAAATGAAGGATCAGTTGGCCAGTATGGGGCTGAGGGGAGAAGAGGGATTGCTTCAGGCAGAGGAAGTAGCAGGGCAAAGATCAGACATGGGAGGGTTTGGCCTGTTAGGGAAGAGTCTCTAGAGCATAAGGTGCATGGGGAGAGTGAAGGCCAGTCTTGGCCTCAAATGCTAGGTGTTTCCGAAGATCAAATCCACCCTCCAAAGCCTAAAGCCACATTGCCAATGAGCATATTTAAAGGAATGTGTCAAAAGCACATTCATTTGGACACTTGGGATAGATCACCCTTAGCATCCCTTAGCCTTTCCATTTTATAAATTGGTTTTCACATTTGTTTCCTGGACTTCATTAGTATCCTTAAATACTTTCACTTGTTCTCATCTTACCCAACTACTTGAATCAGGCTGATACCATTTCTTGCTTACAATCCTGCTTCTGCCTTCCAACCTCTCTCCCTCCTACCACACCTCTTTCTTCCCTGCCATTCCTTCTCCTTTGTATCCAGACGATTCTTATTAAAATCCACTTGATTATGTATTTCCCTGCTAAAAGTCCTACACTGACTCTCAATACTAAACATCTGAGCATGACTGAGGAATATCTTGGTGAGTGGGCCTGTTGACCTCTCTAACTAAGCTTCCCAAAGCCTAGTCTGTATAACACCAGTTCTGAGCAAGTTAGCAAGGAATCTTCAGGGAGAAAAAATATTAAAGTAAAACAAATTTGGGAAAATCTTGGAAAAAGTTACACAGGTTTCCTTATTTTAGTCTTTAACATAAAAATGTCTTTTTGACTCTCCAAGAAAGGAATACATCATTCAGTGTTTCCCAAATTTGACTAAAGAATCCTGACGTGTACATGCGTGCACAAACACACATCCTTTGAGAGTATCTCAATGTTCCACATTGTGGTAGGCAGAATAATGCCTCCCAAAGATGGCAATGTCCTTATCCCCATGGCAAAGGGACTTTACAGATGCGATTCAATTAAGGACCTGGACGATGGGGAGATTATTTTGGATTATCTTGGTGGGTGCAATCTAATTGCATGAGCACTTGAAGCAGAAAGCTGTCTCAGCTCTCAGCCTAGAAGCGGAAGAGGACGGCAGAAGGGGAAGTCAGAAAGAATTCAAGAGAAAAAAGATTTGATGCTCCTTTGCTGGTTCTGAGATGTTAGGGTGTCACATGGAAGAATCGGAGAGAGGACTTTAGAAGCTAGAGGTGATCCCCAGCTGACAGCCAGCAAGGAAATGGGGACCTTGGGCCTACACAGAACAAACTGGATGCTGCCAACAACCTGAATAAGCTTGGAAGTAGATTGTTCCCCAGAGCCTTCAGAAAGGAACTCAGCCCTGCTCTTAGTATCAGCCTCACAGAACTCGAAGCAGAGGCGGCTGCTAAGACATGCCATTCTGCACTTCTGACCAACAGGAGTGGGAGACAAGAAATTTATGTTGTTTGACAATATTGTGTTTGTGGTAATTTGTTATGGCAGCAATAAAAAGCTACTTTACCTTCATCTCTCTCCACTGGCTGCTTATACTCTGCACAGCACTCATGCTTCCCTGCCTGTGACTCCCTAGAAACAGATCTTCTCTCAAGTGTCTTGGGTTTGATTGCTATGCCTGGAATGCTCTTTCCTTTATTTCTCTTCTTTCTACAGCATGGCCACTAATGCTCACCTCTCACCCCACCTGCTTGCCAAAGCCTGACTGCTGCCTCCAGCAAGGCTTGGTCTAAGCATCATCTGCCCCAGCATTCACTGGCCGTCGCATGTGATCCTATGGTTCCCTCTTCACTTGTCTAGTTCTCCCAGAAGGCCTTGAGAACAGGTGTTAAATTAATTAAAGGAGGCCCTTACACTGAGGTGGCTCTAATGCTGTGGCAGCCTATGTAAGCAAACCAAAATCTAAGGCTATAAATGCCTCAAGATTACTGAATCAAAACCTAAGAACAATCAATCACAAGCAGCCAATTAGGCTTTAAGCTGTAGCCAATCAATGATTTCCTCACTTTGCTTCTGCCTTTTCCCCTTAACAGTCTCTCCTGGAGCTCCTAACCACTTCCAGTTTGGCACCACCTGATTCGAATAAATTTTTGGTCAAATAAACTCTCAAAATTTTTAATATGCCTCAGTTTATCTTTTAACAAAAGACAATGTCTTATTCATCTTTTCATCTCCAGTATCGATCTGGCAGAGAAAAGATGATCAATAAATGTCTAGAATTGATGATTCCAAATAAGGATAACTAGTTAATATCTTAAGGACTGACCCTTGAAAGAGAGATGAGAGTTGAACACAGAGATCTGGGGTCCTTCAATATATCTGGGCCCCTTGAAGGGTGTGGGCAGCACAGCTCACCCAAGCACAGAGGATGAGGATAATATTTTTAAAATATTTTCCAAAGTGTTTTTCAGTCCCTACAAATTCTCTTGTCCTAAGCCTCCCATCCCATTGAATAAAAGTCATTCATTTCTTCAGAAGAGGGATAGTACAACCTAGAACAAAGTGCCCTTACTTGGCTCTGAGTTTCCTATTAGAACGTTTCTGATCCACTGTGAGGCAATAGACTTGAAATCCCGGCTCTGTAGAGAGAGAAAGGGATTTTCTAAATTCCAAAAGCTTTTCACATCAAGAGCAATGCTTTAAATCTGAGCATATAGTTTAAACACAAGCCACAGTGTAGCCAGTATGGAGACATTTTAGTAACTTGTCTAATGTCTAAATCTAGTGGTATAAAAGAAGGAAGTTCAACCCAGGCATGGGTGACTCCCAAACCCGTACTTTCTCCCGCTATAGCATATTGTCTCAAAAGAATTTACTGCTTCTGGAAACAGGGATTCCCCTGTCATTGGCCATATGCAAACTGAGGCTTAATGACCTTCTGGCTTGAATGATGTAGAAAAGATCTGCGCATGAACAGGTGGCTCTCCACCTGTCAAGTGAGGTCCAAATCTTAGACTCTATAATGCTATGAAAATGTTGGTTTCCTTACTTAAAAATTAGTTTCAAACGTTATAACTAACATTTAAATACCTCATATTTAAATTAAAACCTAATTCTGAACCACTTTGGATAATTCGATCTTCCATTCAACTAATAGAGAAGAGATTAGGCACATGAATTGTTTGACTGAAATAAGCATCAATTTAGTCCAAAGCAACAAATGGTTTATGTTATTAATCCTTCCCCAATAAAGAAAATGAAATTTGGGCATAGAAATACTATATGCATTAGAACCCCATATAGCTAATTAAATAATAAATTATATATGTATATATTTTCAATATATACAAATATATAATATATTCACTATGTCAATATATAATATATATTAATGATAATTTACATGGTGAAATATCTGTGATCAACATAAAAAGAAGCAAGTTGAAAAGTAGTATGTGAAACACAATTCTGTTTTTATTTAAAGTTTTCTTTCATTATATAGAATATCAACAGAGAGCCTGGAAGTATATGCATACACACCTGCAACAAATGCTTAGCTACAGTGTGGTTATTTCAGAAAAGTGGGAGTAGAGTGGGAAATGGAGGAATCGTTTATATATACAACCAAATTGTTGTGTTTTTAGCCATGAGCTACTACTGATGTTCTAATTTTTTTTTTTTTAATAAAAATGCATGTCCTCAGCTTACACAGCCAGCTGGCTTCCCAGAGAAGCAAAAGTCGTGATAAAAGTCTCGAGCACTCTAGAGCCGCAGCCCTGGTAGAGCTTCTATGATATCTCCCCAGGACGACTCCGAAGGCCCCTCAGATCTCCAGTCCTCTTGTCAAAGATCTTCCAAATTTCACAAGGAGGGGGTCCTTGTGATTCATGGGTCCTGTCTTTGATCTCAGCTCCACAGGGCCCTGTTCACACAAGAGCTCAGCAGGTTCAGAGCAGGCAATTTCCATGAAAACTAAAACCCAAAGGGTAGCAGGAAGGCCCGGGTGACCATCAACCATCCACTGGGCCCCAGGACAGCGACGGCCATGGAGACTCAGACGGGAGGATTTGTTTCTGCTCTGTCCTGGGTGTGCTCATGGCCCTGGATAGGAGAGTCTATTTGAATAAAGAGGATGGAGGCTGAAGGCAACATGCTTGGAGAAAAGGGAGGAAATGAAACCAGCTGCTGGGGGACTGTGAAGTCAGTACAGCAGGTGTTGTGGTTGTTGTTTTTCCCCTTTTGGGCAAGAAAACCTGGAGGGTGTTCAAACTCAGTAAGAAGACGCCAGGAGGAAAGCAAAGAGAAAACTAGAAACTGCGGAAGGACGGGACTGCAGTCAAGTGAAAGAGTCTTTGAAGAGCAGAAAACACTCACAGGAAGTTATGCTAGTGACCCATGCGGGAAGCAGGGTGACAGTGGACTAGGTAAGCAGACAGATGTTTGGGAGAAAAGACTGAAGTACACTGAGCTTCAATCTTCCTGAACGACACGAATAGAGAGTCTGACAACTCTAGAAACACATGAAAAGCTATTTCAAATGATCTCCAGGAAGACAAAAAAAATTTTTCAAAGGAAATAAAACATATAACCACAATATTCAGCCAACTTATTAAGTCCTTAAATATGTTGGTGCTTTCTCATAATGAACATTATTCTCATGTTCTACATTTTCTATTCCAAAAAAATGCTTTTCAATATACCAAAGGCAAGGAAAAACCCTTAATAGTGCTTTCCTTTATCCTGGCTGAAATTGCTTTCAGCCTGCTTTCTTCCTTTCTCCGATTTATCTCGGAGATAACGGCGGTTGTTTCATGGTGACATCGGGAAGCATTCATTGTGGTTATCTGTTTGGGATCACTGGACAGTCGACAGAACATGATGAAATGTGGTTTGACAGAGCGCCTGAACTTACGTGGGGGCCCCTAGCTGCAGACAGCAGACAGGCCCATGTGGTTATTACATGGTTTGTCCTGAGAACTCTGAAGAGGAGTTGCATTTGTGAGTCATTTTCAAAGGTTAGAAATGAAGCTATTAATCTATTCCAGGACTGTCAGAAAGGAGCTATCTTGTTTCTTTACCCAAACCATCCTCCTCTCTTCTCTTACAAGTCTCTAAAAAATGTGAACAAAAAAAACTTACTACAAACATATGTACATCTTGTTTCAAACTCAAATTCCTTTTCTTTTTTTTTTAATATATATATAGAGAAAAATAGTATGGCTCCCTGACAAATCTATACAACTAATTAGCCCATAATGTTTCAGAAACAGAGCATATTGGAAATGCTGCTGTGGGAAGGAATTCTAGAGTAGGGAGGAAATAGAGCAAATCGGGGAGAAATTCAGGCAGGAAGACAGAGGGGAAAGGGTTTTGTGCCCATGAAGGCATGCAGGTCTAATAATGTTCAAAAACCTAAATAGCAAACCTTGCCTTTGGCATCCTCCCACATCCCTCTCTACCTCCCTCTTCTCCTGTGTCCTTGCAACTGCCTCTTAAGCTTCAGTTCCCCACAGCTCTAGGCCCGTGGGCCTCAAATTGGGTGTGCTTAACCCAGCCTACTGGGGCATCGTGCACGTCCACCTCCATATGGGCTTTTATTTTTCCCAGGTGTACTCTTGGCTAAATCAGAGCTTCTGAAGAATGTTCCTGAGGTCATTAAACTTTTCTTTGTGGTTCCCTCTTTCTCAATCACCTTTCTCCCACCTTACAAAAATAGGCATACCTTCCGTCTGTCCCCATGAATTGCACAAGGAGCCTAGCCCTGGAGCACACCACAGACTGCCAGGTCCTAATGTTGGAATCTGTGTTGACAATGTCAATGACCCTTTTTCAAGTCTGGTGGTCTCCAAATCTCTCCTTTCAATAAAATAGAAGGAGGCATCATAGTTTCAGCTGATCCATCATCTGAAAAAAGTGTTTTTGATGGTAGAGCACAGTAATTTTTGGCATATAATCAAAGACCGTGTGATACTGCTGTTAAACCAGTTTCATGACCGCCTACTTATTAATTTGAACAAGGTTACTCAACACTTATATCTCCAAAAGCAAGAAAATAGGAATAGAATTGATACTGAACTCTAAGTCCCCTAGCAATAAGTAAAATTCATGAATGGATACATGAAAAAATGGAATGAAAATGATTCCATTCGTATACTTAAAATGCATTCCCAATAACATTAGAGATTTTGCATTAGATAATTATTTATCAAAACATGCTGCATAGTTGAGCAACTATATTTTGAAAGAAAATAAGGATCAATCAATTCATAAAGAATTTTAACATTTAGATCTTTATAGACAGTCTCATTCATTCCTTTATTCGACAAAGATTTACTGGAAATGTGTAATGGTGGTGCCCTGTTCTACATGCTGGTGATACAGCTTGAATTAGCTAAACAACATCCCTGACCAAGTGAGTGAGAGGCAGACAATAAATAAATAAACAAGAAAATATCTATAATGAAGCACTATGCAGAGAATTAAAACAGGCCTACATGATAGACATAAATGGGTGTCTCCCTTAGACAGATCAGGGACAGCCTCTTTGAGGAAGGTAAGATCTGAACCACAAGAAGGAGACAGCCATCTAAAGATGAAGGGAAAGAAAGTTCCAGACAGAGAGAACAGCTAATGCAGCTTTAGGCAGATAGCAAGGTTGGTGGGTTTGAGGGAAGGCCATAACATGCGGCCAAAGTGGAAAGAGTGGTAGGTGGAGAGGACAGGAGGGCAGGAAAAGCTCAGGGTGGATGTCACGAGCCAGTGCAAGCAGTGGGATATTATTCTAAGTGAGATAGGTGGCCTTGAAGCAATTTAAGCATGTAAGTGAATTGACCTAATTTAAAATTATTTTTTAAAAGATTACTCTGGTTTCTCTAACAAGAACAGGTTGTAGGAAAACAAGCATTGAAATGAAGTCATTAGGGAAGGGGACCCAGAGTCTCTGTCCCTAGTGATGAGCACAAGCAGAGAGCCCCTAGATGTGGGTATATTCGAGAAATGGGGAAGGAAGAGAGGGTGATGCCAACTGCTTCTTTTTTTAAGGAAAGAAACTTGTCAACACAAATTAGTCTCTAGTTTTCTTCTTTATATGAACTTTTACTATAAAACAGGAGACTTCACATTAATTTTCCACTTAGGAAGGGATATTTGGAACTCTCTGTACAAGAGATAATATAAAAATAGTACACACCACCCAATTGAAAATAAATTCATGTTTTCTCATATTTGCCTCTGATTTGTTTAAAGCCATCATGAATTGCATGCAAAATTTAAATTCTCTGTTTCCTTCTAGGCCCTTTCTTCTTCCCTCCCTGGAGGTCAACTTCTACTCTGAATTTTTATTCTTTTAGTTTTTGTGTGTATGTACGAAAATGCATATGCATGTATGTACTTTTGTATTTTTTTATTTAGAAGAATGGTATGACTGTATATGTATATTTTTTTGTGTGTGTGAGGAAGATCAGCCCTGAGCTAACATCCATGCCAATCCTCCTCTTTTTGCTGAGGAAAACCAGCTCTGAGCTAACATCTATTGCCAATCCTCCTCCTTTTTTTTTTCCCCAAAGCCCCAGTAGATAGTTGTATGTCATAGTTGCACATCCTTCTAGTTGATGTATGTGGGATGCGGCCTCAGCATGGCCGGAGAAGCGGTGCTTTGGTGCGCACCCGGAATCCGAACCCGGGCCGCCAGTAGCGGAGCACGCGCACTTAACCCCTAAGCCACAGGGCCAGCCCTGTATTTTTTACATTTACTTTTTCATTCAACATTATGTCTTTGAGGTAAATATAGATCTGTTTTGTTAATTTTAAATGGTTGTACAGAAACCTGTTGTATGAATGTAAAACAATATATAACAATGGATTACTATTCATTTCCCTACTGATAAACCTTTAGATTGTTCCCAATTTTTCACTCTTATGAACAATGCTGCTATCAATATTCATTTTCTTGCTTCCTGTACACGTATCTGAGGGTTTCTCTGGGATGCAGACATAGGAGGGGGACAGCATAAGGACGTGCATTTTCAGTTTTGCTGGATACTGCCTGACTGCTCCACAATTGTTTGCACCAATTTGCACTCCCTCCAGCATCATATGAGAGTTCTATTTCTAGACATCTTCTCATTCACTTAATATTGTCATCCTTTTAATTTTTGTCGATCTGATGTGTGTGAAATGATATCTTCTTATATGAAATTGCATTTCCCTGAATAATAAGACACTCTTCCCTATTGCTTAACCTTAAAAAATGCATTCATTTCTTTAAAAACATCTTTTTCCTCCACTGCTGCTCCCTGTTCACTCAGTTCCCCAGTAGTTTACCTGTCTCTCTCTGCAGCACCTGCCACTTTGCACTCAGCTGCTGTTGATCTGTCTGACTCCCCCACTGATCCCTGAGATCCTCCAGGATAACACCTGTATCACATTCATTCTATCTAGATCGTGGTTGAAAGTCAGTAAATGCTCATTGAATTTAAATGCATACTAAATATTTTCCTTTGCTTTTAAAATTTTATGAAATTTTGATTATTTTCATTACTTATTTAGAACTTGCGACTGCTGTTTTGACATATAATTTTTCTAGTTTTTAAAATAAAATAACAAGTTAACACCTCTTACTATATGATCCTAACTTTTGTGTATCTGCTTATTGGAATTTCTTCTGCAATGGACTTCTGAAAGAACGTAGTCAAATTCTATTTGTGTGTGAACTTAATTACAGAGGGGCATTTAATATAATGAAAGTAATGATCTTGAGAAGTCATCATTTAACCAGAAATCAATAAAATATAAGTGTATATTACTGTTAAAAGGAAAATTCAATGCTTTGGAATTGTAACACTACATATTCAGTAGCATATTTTTGCAATTTGAATTACCTTAAGGTTAAATCATGGGAAATGACATCTTTGAAATACATGTTGAGCAGTAATAGCCAATGCTTAGTGAGAACACACTCATTGTGGCACATTTCCAAGTGTTTCACATGTATTTCATCCTTGTAATAACCTTGATGTTAGTACTATTGTCAGCATCATCCCAGTGTCACAGATTGGGAAGTCAAGGCACAGAGTGGGGAAGTACTTGCCCCGGTTGCAGAGCTGGAATTTTCACCTGATGGTCCTCCTCCAGATCCTGCATTCTCCCTCATTGCGGGGGATCAACCAGTGTCACGATGGCCATTGAGCATGAGAAAGAGAAACTAGCCGCCCTGTTCTAACTTACCACATTCCTGTTTTGTGTTTTGCTTGGTTTTGATGATGACAGATTAGACACACTGATTCTATATCTACAGAGTAAACAGTAGCTAGAGTTTTAAATTGTGAGGCAGGAAATATTCACAAATTCAAGGGTCTAGAGTAATACTGAGATATTTTAACATAATCTTCCAGTGGCTTCTTCTGAATCATTAGAACACCATGTGCCTTTATGGAATACACTTCAAGCCTAAAATCTGCTTTCAATCAGGAGCTGTTCTCTGTCTAATATTTTTAAAATGAGCTTTTCTGAAAGAATCCCTGTTCTAGGAAGATACAGCAGTCCACACCTCAGTGAAGCAGCTGTGAAAAATCCTCTCCAGTGAACAGTGCGTAATCATAACACATCAATTAGTAGCGGAAGTGTCCACAGGCAGGAAACACTGCTGGGGAGCAGGCCCAGGGCCTCAATACCTGGACACCTATGAAAATGGAGAGCAGTTTTCGGGGGGGGAGGGGGCATAAAACTTCATTTTTCTTATAAATAAAGTTTCATAATGAAATATTCAAAGAGCAGCTTCTCTGGCAGCGGCTAGCCCTAGTGTGCTGAATTGGAATAGCCCAGTGCAAAATCTTAATAGTTGCCTTCAAATTAATTAACTCTATGATGATACCTGGGTGCTTTGGCATAAATTATGCACACACACCCCTCAGTTTTACAAAGGCGAAGTCTTTTCATTACATGTGGCAATCTAATATGCTCTCCCAAATTCCACGAGTTTTTAAGCGTGTTTACCGGTGCATGCATGGGGAACAGGCAGTGAGAATGAGCATTAACTGAGCTCTGGCAAGTAAGAATTTTTTCCAAATCTGATTTATTTATATATTCTAAGAAAACAGGAGGGAAGATTTTGTTACCCCATTTTACTGGTTAAAAAAATTCAGGCTCAGTATGGAACACAGTAAGGAGATTTCTCAAAAAATTAAAAATAGAAATACCATATGATCCAGCTATCTCACTACCAGGTAGTCATCCAAAAAACATGAAATCAACAAGTCAAAGAGTTTTATACATCCCTATGTTCATCACAGCGTTATTCACAACAGCCAAGACATGGAAGCAACCCAAGTGCCCATCAATGGATGAATGAAAGAAGAAGATGTGGTATATGTATACATATATACATATATATGTATGTATACACACACACACACACACACACAATGGAATACTACTCAGTCATAAAAAAGATAAAATCGTGCCATTTGCAACAACATGGATGGACCTTGAAGATATTATGCTAAGCAAAATAAGTCAAAGATGAACACCATATGATTTCACTCATATGTGGTAGATAAACAAACATATGGATAAGGAGAACAGATTAGTGGTTACCAGAGGAGAGGGGGGTTGGGGGGGCAAAAGTGGTAAAGGGAGCACATATGTATGGTGATGGATGAAAACTAGACTATTGGTGGTGAACACGATGCAGTCTATACAGACACTGATATATAACAATGTACACCTGAAATAACACAATGTTATAAACCAAAATGACCTCAATAAAATAGTTAAATAAAAAATTTCAGGCTCAGAAAGATTCTCATTTATAATACATTCCTTTTCATCTTAGGCTCTCTTTACAAGTGATTTACACATGTAAATAAATGTTGGTAGTGTTCTGTACCCTCTATCCTGTAATACTTACCTCCTGACTTATCCCCCCAGGAAAACCAAAACCAAAATCAAAACAAAACAAAACAAAACCATCACTTGTTTAGGAGCCATCATCCAAGCAATTTGGAGCTTTTGGAGAGGCAGAGGAAAGAAGGAAGCTAGAGAAGCAGGAGCAGCTCTAGAGGGGTCCAGCCAGATTGTTCTCCCACCTCCGGCTTACCAAAAAGGAAAATCTTCCCATGTGCCACCCCATGGCCAAATGGTTAAAGTTCCACATGCTCTGTTTCAGTGCGGTCCTGGGTGTGGACCTATTCCACTCATAAGCCATGCTGTGGAGGCGTCCCACATATAAAAAATAGAGGAAGATTGGCACAGATGTTATCTCAGGGCTAATCTTCCTCAAGTAAAAAAGAGGATTGGCAACGGGTGTTAGCTCAGGGTAAATCTTCCTCACCAAAAAGAAAAGAAAAGAAAAGAAAAATCTTCCCTTCTTTGTCCTTGAGATTTTTATTTATTTTTATGTTTTGGCTCAGAATTGGAATCAAGGTCCTGTAAATTTCACAGTTTCCTCCCTAGTAAAGCCATGTTTCTTTTTATACACATGTATTGATGTATATCCTTCTCCAAAGAGCAAACAAGCAAACAAACTTCCTCATGTGTCTCCCCCCTGGAGAGGTGCCCCAAGCCTTCTCTGGGCTGCCTCGCTACCTTGGCTTCCCTCACATTCTCCTAAGCTCTCATTTCCTCTCACTGAGAAGCAGAGATCCAAGTAGAAGATCTTCCAGTTTAGGAGAAAGATTTTAAAGAGCAATGCTCATGTTTATCAAAAATTATCATTTAAGAATGAATTGTTACAGCAATACAGAGTGTTAACATGGAAATTATCTGCCTCCAATCAGTGTTTTCCAGACTCACATTTTAATAAAAATTTGATTAGCTGTATAGCTTTATAAAAAATAATTCATTATACTTACCCAGTTTTCTGAGTATTTAAGAATTCTGGTCATATTTTATAGTGAAATTCATCTACTTAACTTGAATATCTAGAAAGGTTTACCTTTTAAAAGCATAACAAAGCAAAGTAAAACCCATTTGCAAAACATAAAAGCAGAAATAGATGAGCTTTCCCAAAGCATTATTAAATATTGTTGAGGATAGGTGGAAAGTATCAAGCAATTTGAAAGCTTTTAATAATTAGACTGGATTGTAGAATTATTTTTAACTAACTAGGGAAAAAAAAACAGCATGAAAGTTGTCTTTATAAAGTGAAATGCATGCAACACTTTGTTAGAAACAAATTAACAGGCTGATTCATGAAAATCATTATATTTCACATACATACACACACTTATATATGTAGATTCATACATACCTCTCACTTTAAGAAAGTATCACATGGAACAAAATGCAAACTTGTGAAATATTAAGAAAACTCTAGCTGAGACATTATTTGCTATGATGGCAATGAGAAATAAGTTATTTCTGAGGTAAAAATGTATAAAACATATGGAATTGAATTGATTCTTTTCATGATATGAAGTATTTGGAATAACAGCAAAGTTCAGTATAGGGGACAGAGCACATTACACTTAAAATGTGTAGGTAGGAGAGATAAGGGTGTGAATGGAGTAACAGAGGAGAGATGAGAGGCAAAGTGTTAACACTCATGTGGAAGAGAGTTTCTCAAACTTTGGCATGCGGCAGAATCATGGAGAGCTTGTTAAAACATAGATTGCTGGGCCCCATCCCCAAGATTTTACTTTAGTAGTTTTTATGATGGAACTCAAGAATTAGTACTTCTAACAACTTCCTGTAGGATGCTGATGCTCGTGGTCTAGGGACCACATTCTGAGAACCACTGATGTACAAGGGTTCGGAATATTTCTACCAAGTTGATACCAGGTTACCACGAAGTTTGGGGAAGTAGATTCCTCTGCTTCTGTGACTATAAAACTGCTTGTTTAGGTTTTTCCAAATGAAAATATGTAATCTCCCAATATATTAGAACTGTCTTGACATTGGTTCCTTTTAAAAAGTGATCTGATTCACATTCGTATTTATTCTTTCTCTCTCAAATAAGCATCTCTAAAGAACTATGTCACTGGAAATAGAGTCTCAACTCATCATTAACTACTTTAAATTCCCTCTAGAATGACATTCAGAGAAAGAGGAATGATTATTTCACAATAAAATGCCTTTGGTTCTGATTTTCGTGTAATTATATATAATTCTATAGCAAATCCCTCCTCATGTGTCATTGGTCTGATTGGGTCATATGTCCATTCTGGAACTAATCCCAGTTCTGGATTATGCCAGGACAATGCTGTTCATTGATTGGCTTAGGCTTTCTTTCTCCTGAGCCAATCACTATGGTATAAAGGATGGAATCACTGCTCTCTTCCAACCACATAACTGCTGCACAATAAGGGAGATCTTAAAAGGATCTTGGAGGACTATCTATGTCAGTTTCCCCAGATGCACACCTCCAGACTAGGAGGTATTACAAGTGGTTTATGAAAGCTCCCAAGAGAACCTGGTGCAGGAGTGGAGGAAGCAGGTCAGAGAAGGGAAGAAAGCTAACCAGGGAAGGGACAGAGAGTATGATTTCAGGCAACGTTCCCAGGATGGCAGTGTCAGCCGGATCCTGTCGGGGTGCTCTGCGGTGTAAATAACACCTTAAGGGCATCTAGACCTGAGGCAAGAGGGTTGGATTTTCCTGCTTCTCTGGCATCCTTCAGCCCCAGGCTCAGGTCCTCCCAAGGGACAGAGGAGGGCAGGAGGCTCCAGTAGCCTGAGCAAGTCCCTCAGAAACAATAAAGGCGTTCAGGGAGATGTGGGTGGGGCACTGGCAGTTTCCACTACAGGGCGACAATCACTGAGTCTGCCATCAGGCTAAAAAAATTTTTATCGTGTACATCAACATACCCAAACATGTACAAAGAGGGAAAAATGGGATGGAGGAGGTGAGGGAGATAGTTCCTGAATTTGAAAAATGCTGGACTTAAAATTAAATAGAAGATTTTTCTGCAGGTCTTTTATGAACCTTTACTACACATATGGGGATTGTGAGGGGAACTGCAGTATCTCTTGGGATACATTCTGTGAGATACAGTTTGGGAAATGGTGCTGTGAACAAAAGGGGGTTACAGCCTTTTAAAGTGACATAATCAGACCGGGATTTAAGGTATGGAGTGAAAAGGGATGGACCAGAAAAGGAGAGATCAGAGACATTGAGATCTCCTTGCCTTCTGCAAGCTATGATAAAAATACAATGAAATCATAAAATAAGCAAGTGGGCATAGGAAACAGAGGAGGAAATGAATTCGAATATCTTGTAGTTAGAATTATCATGACTAAAAGACCTTGGAGACACTGAAGAAATGGAAAATTCTGAGGCCTGTGGCTCAAGTGACTTCATAACTAATGAACACATTAATTAGGATGGATTCATGAGGAGGACTACTTTGGCAGATGAAGTTAAAGTTTGAAAATTACGTGGAGATATGTGGTAAAAAACTGAAACTAGAAGTGTGGAGTAGGGATTCACCAGCTTTGGGTGTGTATTAGTCAGCGCAGGCTGTCATAACAAAGTACCACAGACTGGGGGACTTAAACAACAGAAATTTATTTTCTCACAGGTCTAGCAGCTGGAAGTCCAAGATCAAGGTGTTGGCAGGGTTGGTTTTTCGTGAGGCCTCTCTCCTCAGCTTGTAGACACCTGCCTTCTCGTGTGTCCGCACATGCCTTCCCACCATGTCTCTTTCTCTTCTCATAAGGACATCAGTCATATCAGATTAGGGCCCCACCCTTATAACCTCATTTAACCTTAATTACCTCCCTAAAGGCCCTTTCTCCAAATACAGGCACATTGGGGGTTAGGACTTCGACATAGAATTTTGGGGGAACACAATTCAGTCCATAAGAGGATACTGGTTGAGCTTAAAGAAGTGTGAAGTTGCCCAGACTGAGTATTGACTGAGAACAGAACCCTGGGAAACTCCAACCTTTGAAAGACAAGGAGGGTAAAGGAGAGGCAATCCTACCAACTATCAGAACGAGAAGATTTGAGCAAGCGTATTTACTGCTCTGTGCCTCTGTTGCTTCACCTGTGGGGAAAAAAAAAAGAGCCAATGATTATCTTTGTTTATGGAGATTTTATGAAAATAACGTGTTATTAGTCAGAGTTCAGTCAAGAGACAGAAACCGCACAATGTTTAGAAACATAAAGTTTAATATAAAAAATGATTAACAGAGGATTGGAGTCAAAGGGAATTGGCTGCTGAGTGTTACAGAGAACAGAATGCTGTTAGGGACAGCAGCTCTGAGGATAACCATGACCCAGAGGACTGAGATAGAGCCCTCCAGGAGGATCTCCCCAGACCACACCACTGGGACCCAGACCTGGTGTGGAGGGCACAACTGTGACTCACCGATGGCAGAGAAGGCTCTCGGGTGTGTCACCGTTGGAACTTGCTGGAAATCTCCCCTCTGGGTTCTGGGGAGACTTTCCACAGGGAGATGGGGAGCCCTGGAACTCACTAGGTGCTGGGGAAGCTGCTGGCTGCTGGGCACTGTTGTGAGAGTCTAGCAGTGGTCTCTGGGTGGCTCAGTCCAGGAAGGCTCTGGGGCCTCTGCTTGGGATGAAGATCAGACACTGCGATATAGTAAGTACCCTGTAAATGTTAGTTATTTACTACCACTATTACCACCATCTGTACTACTGCTACTGCTGCTGTTGCACAGCGGTTAAGAACTAGAGTTCTAGAGACAGCAAACCTGTGTTCACATCTCTTACCTGCCACTCAATATCAGGCAAGTGACTTCATTACATCAAGCCTCGGTTTCATCATCTGTGAAACAGAGGTAATAATAGTCTTCACCTTCTAGATTTGCCACGAGCAGTAAATAGGAACATAAAGGTGAATTGCCTTACACAGTCCCTAGCACATAGTAATGGATTTTAAAGTTTTTATTTTTTTATAAATATTAGATCACTTTCCTTCTACTGAATGTTCCTTGCAATTAGTGTAAAATTGAGGGAAAAAATATGGTGAGACAATACATAAACCAGTTGAATGAATGAAAGTTAAGTGAATTTTAACACAATTAATCCATCTTATTTGTTTCTTGGGTCTGAATTTACAAGATTAATTTTAATCTGATGTCTCACTTACTCAGTGTACACCATGGATAAGAGTTCTTATTCAACGCAGGACTTTTGAGATAGTAAATTTGTCAAGTGCCTTACAAGCCAATAGCAAATTTATTGATCATCCTGCCCTCCAAACTCCCACATCAAATTCTAGTGCTAAGTTCCATATAGGAGAATTAAAATCACCGAATCACCGAATCACACTGAATGAACTGTGTGGTTTATGTGCAAACTTGTATAGTGGCATCTTCTGCATAATCCAGTGAAGATATTAACTGAAAACATAATTTATTCTTTCTAGCCTTGGTGATTACATTTTCAATTACCAAGTATTTTCAGGCATGTCGTGAAATCTGAGGATTGATAGACCTGGTAAATTCATCCTGGCGGGGGATTTGATTCCAATTCACATAACAGTCTATTTCTTGGTTGATCCATTATGGATATCTACCACAACTGATAAACTCTCTAACCTCAGCTCCGCTCAGCAGAGCATAAACAAGTCCAAAAGCAGAGACTCGTCATTGTCAAAACCAATGAGTTTAGGTGAAACTCGTGACTAGTTGTGGAGGCCGCCTCCTTCTAGAGGATAGTCAAGGACTTTTGATAGCAATGTTAAATCGGTCTAGCTCAGCTGCCATTCTCTAGATGAGTGACAGAACTAATATATTTCAGAATCACAACATATTACTACCCTGAGACAGCAGTTCCTTGAATTTTTTATTCCCTGTGCTTTAATTTCATTTTCTATAGTTCGTGCTCATAAATTATTGATCAATAAAAATGAGATTTCATCTGACCTATCCAAATATCTGTAATATTTTTTTAAAAAGGAAAATAAGTCCCTAAGTCTCTCTTTGTTTTATAATTGCTTATGGTCACTGCTTTCATATTTACAGTACGTTATTTGAAAACAAATAACAATCTCCAGTTGGCTGAATATTCGTCCAAACAAGGTTTAGAGTTACTGGCAGAACTTCCATGGCAAAACAATTACTAAAATAAAAGTCCAAGAATTATAATGCTTTTGTTATAACTGTAAAATTAAAATAGGGCACCCTTGCTTTCACACTGTAGAGTGGAAGCATTAGCAAACATGGTGGAACAAGAAAAAATGGTTTTTGTCTTCCTGTAGGAACAATGTTCTTATTAGGTGTTGTGTTATTAATCAAGAATCCAATATGAAATAAATCACTTATGATAAATTCTCATTTCTAAAAGTATGTGTACATGACTCTAAACATCTATAATCAATTCATATATTAATATAATTCTCCAGAGTCTACAAAATATGTGTAACTATTGCTTCACTTCCGTTATACACTGTATCTCAATATCCTACAAACGCATGTAAATGATTTTTAAAGGATGAAACTTTACTGTGTCATACTTTGAGATAAACTACTATGTATTCCTGGTATACTAAAGATAGCTGTAAATTCTTTGATAATCCTTCCATTGAGAGAGGGGACCTTCCCTTTTGAATCTGGGGTGCTCTGTGACTGCTTTTTTGTACCGAGGACAGAGGAAATGATGCTATGGCAGTTCAGGACTTACCCTTTAAAAGGACTGGCAGATTCCATCCCCGTGTCTTGGAAACTTGAGCTGCCTTGTAAGAAGGCTGACTACCTGCAGGAGAAACCACATGGAAATTCTGAGAACCCTTGGAAAAGGAGAAAGTTTCCACTGATCCCAGCCTTCCAGCCGACACCAGCAGGGTGGTAAGTGTGGGAGTAAAGATATCTTGGAGTCCCTAGGAACCTGAGCTATCCAATATAGTAGCCACCAGCCATGCAGCTTTGAGCACTCAAAATGTCCATAGTCCAAATTGAGATGTACTGTAAGAGTCAAATACATAATGGATTTCAAAAAATATATTTAAAAACTCATTAAAATTTTTTGTATTGATTATATGTTTAAATGATAATATTTTTGATATATTGGTTTAAATAAAATATGTTATTAAAGTTAATTCTACTTATTTAAACTTTTTAAACTTGGCTATCAGAATATTTAAAACTACATGCATATGTATAATTGGACAGCACTGCTCTAGATGATTCCAACCATCAGCTAAAAACCACTGAGTGACCCCAGTTGATGTCACAGGAAGCAAAAGAACCACTCAGCTGAGCTATTGCTGAATTCTTAAACCACAAAATCTTTGAGATGTAATAAAGTAGTTGTTGCATTAAGCTATTAAATTTTGGAGAAATTTGTTACATAGCAGTAGAAGGAGTTATATGTAAAAATTATTAAGTAATTGATAGCAATTATACTCAATCTTTTAGAATTCAGAAGGAAGAAATGTGGTTGGTCCAAGTATCATTTTCACCATTATGGTCAATGCATTTTAACCTAATGCCTTACCTTTTCTCTAAATTAATTATTTATAGCAAGTATGGAGCCTGAAATTTATTGAATGTTTTAAAATTTTCTCCTTGAAAAAACAGCTCACAACCCCTTTTCGTTGACTACTGAAGAGCACACATAAGTAGAGAAGTAAAGTGCAGAAAATTAAAACCAATATTTTAATTAAGCATCCTCAAATGAACAAAGTAGGGGGTCACACTGCCTCACTTATTAGTTTCATTATTTATATAAATATTTGCAATAATCAACTGAAATGTCAAAAAAATCATTGTCCAGGATTCTGAAGTCGGAAAGACTCAGACTTATGTATCAGTTATACTATTTTCTAGCTAGGCGATATTGAGCAAGTTATGGAGCTTCTGTGACCCTCCGTTTTCCCGAATACACAAGAGGACTGATAACACTAATTACCTGTTGGGATTATTGTGAGGATTCAATGAGCTGATGTATGTGAAGCACTTGTCTCAGGACCTAGCACAGAGTAACAGCCTAAAAGTTGGAGCTCTAATAATGACACACATAGAAAATATATATAAAATATTACATATTTGGGTGTGGTGTAATTATGATAACTCTAGTTATTATGAAAATGCCATCAACTTGACTCCCTCTTATTTACCTCTTAAGTAAACAGGTGATACATCATGCATGGTTCTCATAGTGCTCAACAGATGTCGGGCAAGTGGAGAGTCATCAGACCTCTTGGGCCACACGATGCAGAGCATCCCAATGGACACAGAAAGACTGAGTTACTGAACTGTGGAGATTCCTCTCTCTTTCTCTCTCTCCCTCTTTCTCCAAACCCAGATGTTTGGCATCTCACCAATATCATCCAAGACCTTTGGACTGGGAACAAAATGAATGTAGAGAAAGAGGAAGCAGTTTTAGTGAAAGCACCACAGGGAACAAACTAATAAAAAAGCAGGAACTCGGCACAAGCCTGATTTATGTCACTGCCTTTCCCTAGCGCTCAGCCATTCCTCCAAACCCCAACACACACACACACACACACGTACACACACGCGCGCGCGCGCACACACACCATGAACACCTACTCCCATTAGCTTTCTTTCTTGCTCTCACTTTTCAAAGTCAAGTATTTGGTAAAATCCTCTTTTTATTTCACTCCCCTTTCTATCTCTCTGAAAGGGCTTCAGAAGTGGTGTTTTGAACGAGCGTTCTGAGGGCTCATGGATCTGGGATTGTCGAAGACCTGTCACCTCATCATTTCCCTGATGGTCCTTTCTCTTTTTAATAGTCAAGAAAACATTGCTTTAGCATCTATTTTAATTTCTGTTTCTAGACAAAGAGAGAGAGAGAGAAGGAAAGAACGAAGGAAGGAAGGAACAAGAAAGGGTGGGTTGGGGGTAGAGAGAGAGAGAGAAAGAGAGAGAGAGAGAGAAAGAGAGAGAGAAAAAACAAAAGAAAGAGAGAGAGGAAAAAAGAAAGAGAGAGAAAGAAGGAAGGAAACAAGAAAACCAACAGCTAGGGGTTTTGGGATTTGTTTTGTTTCTGTCAGGAGCCAGCGCCCTGTAGAAGTGATGATTCTCTTGGTGGGAACACAGGAGAAGCAAGTTGAGAATGAGTGCCTTGGGACAGGCAGGTCTGGTAGCCAAAAGTAGATTTTGATTAGAAGGAGAGAAATTTCTTCTAAGTTACTTCCTCATTGTATTTTCATGGTAATCCAAAAGTAAACCAAATGGTGTGCTGAAAACTGCCCTTTGAAAAGAAAGAACAGATTGCTCAAATCGAATCTTTTCCTGAAGCAGATTGTTGCAGGCTGCCCATCAGCCATCAGTGATGGGGACCAGGGGCACACTCACTCCACAGACTCAGTGGGCACCTGCCCCCACGCTGCATGTCCTAGTGCTGCGTGATGACAGCTGAGGTCAGCAGTGTCTGTCCTAAAAAAGCATCTAACTCAGTGGGCAAGAAACACTCACACAGAACACTCACAGTGGAGCCATCAACGCGGGAGAGTTAGTTCACGTTAACAATGATACAAGCGATGTCACAAATTCACACGTGCAAAGTGAATATGAAAGGGGTCACATGAATAAGCTTTCACAGTGGATAATGTGGCCAAGAAGGATTTCGTGGAAGAGGGAGAACTTTTTAAGTCCAGAAAAAAAATACTGAAAAGTAAACCTTTGTGTGTAGGTGTTCAGCTCCACAGATCTAAAATCTGTGCTTTCTCAAGTACACCCTATGCAGTAGGAGACCAAATCTGAGGATCACCGTTAATTAGTTTTGCATTGTGTTTTTGGTTGCCCTTTAAGATGTTAGTCATGTCACCAGCAAAGAACAACAGCAAATTATATTATAATTTTACATTTTTTCAAGTATTTATTTTTTAAATAAGGTATTTCTCTTCAAAGATGCACAGCGCACAAGAGTCCTTACAACACTGTGTCAGAAGAAGCACTTTCCACTTTTTTCAAAATTAATAACTCAATTAGTTATCCGCCTAACTGAACTATGTGTAAATAATAGATTCCTAACAAAGGGTTATTGAATAAATGAATAACTTGAATGCATTTATTTTATAGCAGCTACTGCACTGCACTACAGACAGAAAGCAATTTTTCTCTGGAAGGTATGATAATTTCTCCCTCAGTGAGAAATGCTCTGTTTTCCTGTTCTGTGGATAAAAGCAGCATCAGTTAGGTACCTCCTCAATGCCTGCAAGGTTGTCTTCTGAGATTCACTCTACAAACTCAATGCAAGTTAGAGCAGATAAAATGCTACAGCAACTTGAAGAGGCAGACTGGCCATTGTATAATATGAATTTCAAATATATTTCTTGTGTATTGGGTTTAAAAAGGCTGAAATCCACTTGCCTAATTGATAGTATGAACATATATAAACCAAATGTCATATTTGGGTCATCAGGAGGGGTTGGCCAGAAATGGAGAGTCACGTGTGCAAACCTTGTTGAGGTTCAGGGTCAAGGGGTCCCTGACCTAAGGATTTGAGCTGTCTAGTCCAAGTAGCAGGCTTGTCCATAGTATAGCAATCACTTTGTATTAACCTGATGCCAGCTAATATTCAAATAACATGATCTCTGTTCTAATCGGGGCCCACTAAGCACACTTCCAGCTAGACTTTTGTGTCTCCTAGAATTCACCTACAGCTGGAGAAGGTGCCAAGTGGAGAACCGAACTCTTTAATCTCCTTGTGAGTTGCCTTCGCTATCTCATGAGCTTGGTTGATGTGAATGTGTTTGCAGAAATGGATCCACTGTCTGTGCTGAAAAAAATCACTCAGCCAAAATGAGAACCCGCCCCTGGTGGAAGGTGGGCTCTAGGGCAGACAACACCTGCACGACTTACTGGTGGGCAGGCAACATCCCCTCGGATTCAAACAGGTCTAAACTTACAATCCAAATTAAAACTACTACTTGAAACAATAACTAGCTAATCATTTAAAAATGATTACTGACATGGGACAGGAGACCAACATACTGTAGTAGTTAAAAGCAAGAACTTTAGCTCTAGATTGCCTGAAAAATGTGCCTCAGTTTCTCAGTCTCTAAAAAGGGCTTACTAAAGGCACTGACCTAATTGGTTTATGAGGATTAAATGATTTATTTTCTATAAAACACCTAGTGCTAGTATAAGTACCTGGCCCACAATAAGCATTATGTAAATGTCTTCTTTTATTATCATTGTTTTCTTTTATTTAGTCAATTTTAGAAGAGAAAGTAACTGATAAATAAATAAAAGATTTTAAAGAAAACTTGATGAGATATATGATTCAGAGACAGTGTTAAATTTCCAAAGAAACAGAATAAGGAAAGAAACCTTAAAGAACTAAATTACTGAAGTTTTCTACTCTTCTTGGAATTCCAAAATCGATTTCAAAAATAATTCACCAAATTCCATAAGAGGTGAAGTATCGTTTACTTAATAATGTGTTTGCCAAAATATGGTTTATTACATTAGTCCTTTAATTATAGATTAATTTCAAATCTGTTAGTTTCAAAAACATTTAAGATCTAAGATGTTAGTAACTTTTCACACCAATGAGAAGTACTTTCTGAGTAGGGAAATATCTTTTAGTTTGAACCTGTTGTCTAATGTAGGTTCAAAAAAAATTTTTTTTAAACCCACAATTGCAAATTGTGCTGCTTTGCTGTTCTTCCATCTGAAGAGCATAGAAAGGTCTGATGCTGACAATGAAATTAAAAGAACCTACAACGAAAGTTTCTAATTAGATTATTTTTCCCACATTGAAATGCCAATGGAGAAAATCACATTTGCAGTTGAGTAGTTTATTAATAGAAATAATGTGTATAAGAGAAAAAAAATCTCACTGAATTATCACCTGGTAGTGAAGTGAAATAAAGGAAACTGAAGTTTGGGTGTAAGTTCTCATGGATGCGTATTCAGCGGGTATGTTTCCGGGATGAGAAGGAAGGAGAAGGAGCAGTGGGAGTTCAGCAGAGCCACACAGGATTTGTAGAGGGTTTCCAGCAGCAACAGCAGGAAAAAAAGCAAACACTCATCAAACAGAGGTCAACCAATCTATCTCGAGAAAATCCTAAGGTATCGTACAGTGGAGGGAGAACTCAAATGCTCTACACCAATGTCCCATCATGCCTATTGGATTGGTTTGTGGGTGTTGGACAATTAGGGTGTAGGTACAGTCAACTTTAAAAACAATAGGTGAAGGAAAATAGATCTTATTTCAAGCTGTAACCCATTCTTCATTGCTGCCAAACATTCTTTTCTGTTTTTGAGGAAGATTAGCCCTGAGCTAACATCTTAAGAGGAGCCAATCTTCCTCTGTGTTTTTTTTTTTTTTTTTGCTGAGGAAGATTGGCCCTAACATCCATGCCCATCTTCCTCTGCTTTATATGGGACCCCGCCACAGCATGGATTGATAAGTGGTGTGTAGGTCCACGCCCGGGATCCAAACCTGCAAACGCTGGGCCACCAAAGTGGAGCTCACAAACTTAACCACTATGCCACTGGGCCAGCCCCTGCCAAACATTTTTTATAGCACAGAAGTCTGGGTCCTGCCCCAGAATGTAAATAAATAATGATAAAGGTCACAAGTCTAAATATAGTATCTTCTTTCAGTAATGGAAGAATAGAGAAATTTTTCATCTTAAGATATTTTTCTCTGTGAACTCTATAATAACTTAGGATTTAGGCCAATAATATACCCAATAGCAGCTGTTAAGCTGTGACATTCAGCTTCATAATATATTATGAAGAGCTTCATAATATATTGTAAGTACCTTAGCATCACTCAGTAGACAGGGGAAAATGCCTTTTACCATAACCACAGAAGACATGTTATGTCTCCCTGAAACCACACAAAAATTTTCTACTAAAAGCTGTTACCCTGTGGCAAGGAGTCTTAGCAATCAAAGCATTTTCCCACTGCACCCCCTGTTGGGTCAACCTGCCCTTTGCTTTTGTCTGGAGAGATCTCCTTGTGACCTGGAATGAACATTCTCCCTCCACATGTCAATCTCTCTCTAGTCCTTGTTTTCTGATTTCTCTGGTGCAGCCGGAATCACACGGAATTGCTCTGACAAACCACTCATCTGCTGCTTAGAGAAGATCTCCCCACTACATGGATTTGGAAAGCGGAGCTCGAAGGGTTCCCAGGCACCCCGTCCTACACTCAGGAGAGTTAGCAAGTGCTCCTGGGGGAATACTTGACATGTTATTTAAACCAGGGATGCCCTGAGTGTAAACCTCAGCACAGCTCCAGATACGCAGGAAAAGGCTGAGAAGACAACACAAAACAAGCATGAGGTCATCTTCAAATCTTTTACTTGTAAAAGAGGAAGTACCTCTTCTCCTTTCTTTAAACTTGCTATGCAAAAAATGCTATTATCTATAGTGCTGTACTATTTGTATTTAACCATACACACAAAAAATATTTCCCATACCTAAATATACATCTTGCATAAACACACAAGAAATTGAGCTAAATTTCTTTTAAGCAAATTATAGGCTCTGGCTTCTATGAGTAAATCTGGGGAGATCATATTGCCATCTTTTGCCCTTTGCGTGCCAGCATACGGGTGGTATGCGCTGTGTGTACAGAAGGAAGTCCTTTGATGCCATGAACACCAATCTCTGTGCTCTGGCATCAGCGTTGCTCTTCTGGCCTTGGTAGAACTCCATGCCATATGGTGTGCTGCTCCCCTGGGCTCTGAGCACGGGGTTATGGTCATGACAAGGGAAAATGTTAACAGGCATTGCTGGGTGATGACAAAGTAAGAGAGGCATAGGGTTTTGAATGTGGTGGTGACAGATGGTTGTCTGAAAGACCCTGAAGAAAACAAAGGATATTTGTATCCTCCTGGCTTCCTAAAGCCTTCCCCTGAGGGTCTTTGTGAACACCTATTTTTCTCACTCTTCATCATTCACTTTTAATCTGACATCATTTTTTGTCAATTCCCTTTTCCAGCGCTGCACTGTTCAATACAGTAGCCACTGGCTACATGTGGCTTTTTCAATTTCAACTAAAATAAAATAAAATTGAACTTCAGCTCAATCACACTCACCATATTTCAATTGTTTAATAGCCACATGTGGCTAGTAGCTACTGTATGGGGCAGCAGAAATTCGTGCTGTTCTAGTATATCACTCTCCATTCCCACTTCAATCATAACCTGCCACGGATTCATTGGCCCTAGGGTCTTATAATGGCATTCTTGCCCTTCTATCTACAGCCCGAGTCTTTCTTCATTTCCACCCACACCCTCCATTGACTAATCCAGTCCACACACATTTTCTTCAAGTTTTGAATTGTTACTATTCAAAGCATTTCCTTTTTCAACACACTGCAGTGCCACTCAAGACTAAGTTCTTGGACAATGGTTCAAAAAACTTTAGCTCTTGCTTCAAAGACCATGATATTGAGTCAGATAACTCAAGATTCAAGAGATGCTCTTATGCCAAGGAAGAGTGATCACAGTCATTCAGTATTTAATAAAGAACCTACTACATTTAGATTCTGCAACATCAAGTTATTTAAGGTCAATGTCCTTTTAATTTCCTTTGAGAAGTGATTAAAGCTATTGGAGCACTGCCATTGCCGGAAGGAGCAAATATATGCACTAATAATAACCAGTGTCTACTGAATATATAACAGATGTCAGGCATCGGGTAACCACTGAGTGCTTCATCAGATTATCTCATTTAAATACACACCAATCTTTCATAGCTATTATCTTCACCTCACAATTTAAGAAACTAATACACGGAGACATTAGGTAACATGCTCGAAAGAACAGAGTTAAGTGGCAGAGATAAGATTTGAACACACATCTTTCTCTCTCTGGAGCCCAATTCCTTAAGTTCTATGCAGTTTTTACACTTCGATATAGTATACTTTCGTCTATCCAGCTATTTTACACATTGTCTCCTTTGATTCTCCCAGCAGTCTTGTGAAGTAGTCTGGGCCTCATATTAGTGCCTGACACTCAGTGTCTGCTGAATAAAAAGTGTATTAATATTCTTTTTCCATCGTGCAGACGAGCAAACTGAAACTCAGAGGAGTTAAAGGGCAGAGACACATGGATGTTAACTGGTGGTGTTGAAATTGAACTTAAATCCCCTGATGTCACTAGTGTGAACATTCTGCTGTCATTATTATCAAACATAAATTAATTAATATATAAAATAATAGGTAGTATCTCAGGAAAGTTTTTCTAAAGTCAACAAGGATTTCTAGTTCCAGAGAAGATGGTAAGCTTGCACTAGCTGCTGGCTTCCTCTCCTGAACCCACTCTGGAGAGGCCACAAAAGTGAGGAGGTTTATTAATCTCTGAACATAATGTAAACCATGAGCAATGTTTATATAGAGGAAAATTTTTTCCTGTTTGGAAGAGAAATAGTGACTTAGGCACAGAGTCAATTACCAGTGACAGGAGACAGGCCGGGAAGAGGCCACTCCAGCTGTGTGCTTTCCTCTTTCTTTCGTACCCTTATTCCACACATAAGGGTGTCCGTGGTCTGCCCGGTGCCTTGTGTGGAAAGGGAGAGCCATACATTGACCTGTGTGCATGGGAGACAAGGTCCTATGGGAGGGCACTGGGGCCTGCACAGGGCAAGAGATGCACCAGGGATTGTCACCTGTGGGAATGTGCTCCTCTCTCCATCTCCCTAACTGCACCTTGTGGGTTAAGAAATTATCAGAGGACAGCATTATGGAGAAGAGCAATACATGAGAGGGCTACTGGGATTTCTCCAGGGGAGAGCCTTTCAGAGGGGGAGGAGAGGAAATGGGGACCTGTGGAGTTTTGATTGCAAGACCAGAGGTCCCTCTGTCTTGAGAACCACCCCCAAAACCAAAGAGAGAACAAGCTGGGATTTCAGATTATTTCCCTTCTTCCAGACCCGTCTCACTAGCCCCAAATAACAGAGAATTCCAAGAGGAATAAGAACTCAAAGGGAAAAAATAATAACATTTGAGAAACATCAGCACTTTAAAGAGCAAGAGACTAAACCTAGCAGGAATTGCAGAATTAATTGATCAGATAGAACAGGAATTTCCAGTGAGCATAAATAAATATCTTTAGGGATATAAGGATACCAGAAACAAGCGGCAAGTGCATGAAGTAACAACATGTTCAACTGGGGTTATTGAGGGTGAAAAAGGTAACTGTTGAAATAAAGAACCCAATCGTTGGGTTGAATAAGAGAACGTACAGAGAAAATAGCATATTACCATGCTGGAAGAGACAGTTGAGGAACCCTCAGGGCAGGCATCAGAAAAGGGTTAAGTGATAGAAAGAATGAAGGAGACATCAAGAGATAAGGATGGAAGTAGAAGAGTCAATATGCATCTAATAGGAGTTCCAGAAGAAAAGAATTAACAAGTTGCTGGGGGGTGGGGAGATATATAAGATAACATTTTCTTAAAATTTCCCAGATTCAAACAAAGAGTGCTGAACAGGATAGATAAGAAAACCTCAACTGCTAGACACCTTAGAGTAACATTTAAGAAAATCAATGACAGAGACAATTCTAAAAGCTTCTGGAAAGGAATAGATCACTTCAAAGAAACATCAGATTTCACAATAGTAACATTGGATGGAAGAAGGCAGTGGAGTAACAGTTGCAAAGCACAAAAGACAAAGAACTAAACTATTATCTAAAGTGAGGATAAAATAAAGATATTATCAGGCACCCTAAGCCTCACACAGTTTATCATACAAAGACTCTCTGAGAGCACTCTTGGCAGAGTTCTTCGCAAAGAAAAGAAAGCAATGTGCGGTAATATATGAGTGACTAGAAATTTAATAATTTCATGATTATCTAAATAAGCAATGGCTAACATATATGTGCGTATAAAACTGTAAAAATATTTTAACATGGCAAGGGTGGAGGAGAGACTAAGAGAAAGATACTAACCAAGAGCTTATCTTGGTTGAGAGGAAGACAATAGTTATTGATAAGCTTTAGAAAATGTCAAGAAAAATAAAAGTTTGGTTATTGGGTGCCATGATAATAACAATAAACTGTTGAACTTTTTTAAAAATAAGAAGGAAACGTCACAGATCCAATTGAAGGTTAGAAATTACAAGAAAAAGAAAAAGATATGAGGTAAATAAAAATATGAAATAAAATAGTAGAAATAATTTTTAAATGACAGCAATTACCCAAAAAAGCTTAAATTAACCAATAGAAAGACTCATATTGAATAAAAATAAAAACTATCAATGTATTATTTAAAAGAAATACATTTAAATAAAGGCCAGAGAAAGTTTGAAATAAAAGTAAAGTAGAGGAAAAGATATACCCATGAAATATGAACCAAAACATGTCCAGGAAAAGAACTTTAACATAACACAAAATAAAATTTAAAGTTTAAAAAAAATCAGAGGGGCTGGCCCTGTGGTGTAGTGCTTCGGTGGCCTGGGGTTTGCAGGTTCGGATCCCCGGCATGGACCTATGGACTACTCATTAAGCCATGCTGTGGCAGCAGCCCATATAAAGTAGAGGAAGATGGGCACAGATGTTAGCCCAGGGCCAATCTTTCTCAGCAGAAAAAAAAAGGGGAGGATTGGCAACAGATGTTAGCTCAGGGCTAATCTTCCTCGGCAAAAAAAAAAAAAAAAATCAGAAAAGACAAAGAAGACAGTTAAATGTTAGTAAAATGAACAATAATACAGAAGATTTCACGCCCATGAGCCTATTTGCACCTAGAAATGTAGTTTCAACGACTGATAGAATTACAGGGAAAAAAATAGTTGAATTTACAACTGATGGGAATTTCAGTAAACTCCTCCTGAAAAGAATTGGTCAACAGTCAAAATAATTGAAACAAACACAGAAGGGAACAAGTTGACGTCCGTGAGCTAATAAACGAACATTTTACATCCTAAAAACACAGACTACATATTCTTCTTGGGCACAGAAAACAATCACAAAAATTGATTATGCACTAAGCTACAGAGAAAACCTCAAAAAATAAAAAGAATCAATACCATATAGATTATGTTTTTTGAAAATCAGGCAATAAAGTCACAGAAATCATTAACAATGTTTAGCTAAAAGCTTTATATGTACCCGAAATTTTAAAATAAAGAAAAAAATCCCATATAATTAAAATAACCATTGAATTAATGAGACATCATGAAGAAAATTTTAAAAATACTAATCATTGAATGATAATAAAAATACCAAATGTCTATTTGTGAGAAATAGTTTAAAAATTACTTAGAAGGAAATTTATAGCTTACATTGGAAAACAAGAAAGGATGGTGGGGAAAAAACAAAGCAGAAAAGGTCAACTAAATAAGCATAAATAAGAAGGAAAGGAATAAAAATAAGAGCAAAAACTGAAGTAGAGAATGAAAATACAATAGAAATAATTAATAAAACCTAAGTTAGGTTCTTTAAAAAGACTGGTAATTAAGATAAACTTCTGTCCATGTTATCAAGAAAAAATAGAGAAGATATATATGTATCTTAACTAGATTTTTTATAGAGATGTTAAAATTATAAGTAAATAAACTTAAATGGAGCAACAACCATTAAAGAAATTGAAATGCTGGTCCAAAACCTACCCACCACACTCCCACTCTCTCCCTCACTCTCAAAATAACTGCCAATACCAGGTGGTTTTACAGCTGAGTTGTACCAAACTTTCCCGGAACAGATTATCTTATACCAAATCCATAAAATAGAAAAAAGGGAAAACTGCCAAGCATATTTCATGATGCTTCTATAAGAACAGTACAAGAAAAAAAAATATTGTAAGACAATTTCACATAAATGCAAACATTCAAATAATATATAAAATTATGCAATCTAATAGTTTATAGAAAAAAATACATCATGCTAAATTATGTCTTATCCCAGGAATTCAAGAATGGTTTAACACCAAAATGAGCATCTAAAGGAGAAAAACCACTTGCTGATGCCAATAGATGTAAAAAAGCCACTTAAAAAAATTCAACACCTGTATGATAGGTTGAAAACTCTTAAACTAAGAATCTAACAACTAAAAACCGTGCCAAACCTCATTTTTAGTAAAGAAACTTTATAAGCATTTCCTGTAAGTCTCAATATAGTACTAATGGCCAAAGAAAAAAGATATGTAAAAGTAATAGGCAGAATAAGGATTGAAAGAGAATAATAAAATAGTCAAATAATTAAAGATCTTCGTGGGTGCTGCATACAGGATCAATAACATTTCTCTGTAAATAGTCAACTAGAAAATTAGGTGCTACTCACAACTGTAACAAAAACTATAAAGAATGAGAAACACCCTAACAAAGAATGCACCCAATCTTTACAGAGAAAAACATTCATCCTCTATTAAAGAATATAAAAGAAAACCTAAACAATAGAACATGTACTTGCCTCATAGATGGGATGCCTGAAATTATAAAGGTGTCCATCTCTACAAATTATTAAATTGTGATAAACCAATTAGAATAAATGTCCCAGCAGAATTTTGGAGGGAAATTTCTATTGATTCAAAAAATTATATAAAATAATAAATTTCCTCAAATAATTAAGATGCCTTTTCAGAAATAAGAGTAATAAGGTTAATCTAGCACAAGAACATATGGAACAATGAAACAGGATAGTGATCCCAGAAAAAGGCTTGCAGACATGGTATATGATAAATATGTCATCAAAAATCATTATGGAAAATATGAATTATTAAGTAGATGATGTTGGCAACATTGGCTGATATACAATATCAAAATAAAGCTGGACTCCTACCTCAAAAATTATCCCCAAACTTCAGATTCATAAAACATCTAAACACGAAAGGTAAGATCTCTAAAGCTAAACAATAAGAGAATAGGAAAGAGATATTCAAATTATTTTAGAATATATGAAATATTTTATAACTCCTAATTTGAGATATATTTTAAAGTGAGGTTTTAAAAAATATATTTGTGAATCAGGACAATGATTTCTTACTTTTTTAGTTCAAGACTCGAAGAATACATTGAGCTTCTTCCCTCAGAGCGTCTACCGCATCAAACCATGAGCCGTGCTGTCCCCGTGCTGGGCAGAGGGTGAGATGTGCCTTCATGCAGCCCAGATGCTGCCCACAACTACCACACCACCAGTCCTCTCTCGAGAAAATAATGGTGGAAATGTGTGAAGTGAGAGTTCTGTCTGATTCTTAGTGAGTTGAGCATCTTATCATAAACTTATTAGCCTTTGTATCTATCGCATTGGCAAACTTCAGACATTTGAATGATAGTAAGTGCTGATCAGGATGTGGAGAAAGAAAATACTATGGATTGTGTGTAGAAGTATAAACTGGTATAGCTCAGCTAAAGAGAGATCTAAAAATAATTAAAGAAATTAAGTATGAATGGAATCTAGCAATTCCATCCCTAGGTCTATCCTAGAGAAATTCCTATTCAATCCATCATGACACACGTAGAAGAATATTCATCACAGCATTGGTTATGGTAGCAAGGAGTTGGAAGCAAAAGAGGTATTCGTCAGTGGAGGAAAGATAATTAGTGTGATATGCGCATTTCTAAAAATGCACATTAATTAGAAATAATGAAGCTCATTTTACTTATAGCAACATGGCTCCATCAGAAGGATTGGAAATGGAAAAGAAAAGGAAAAAAAGCAGAAGAAGATCTACACACAGTACAATTTACGTAATTTTTAAAAACACACTCACACATGTCCTGACCGTTTTCAAGGATACAGTTACATGCATTTACATAAACACAGAAGATGAATTGGAGAGAGGCATGTTAAATACATCAGGGTGGAGATGGGAAGGAGAAAAACAAAATATGATTAAACAAAAGAAGTGCTTCCAGAAACATGACAAAAATCTGCCATATGATTAACAATTCTGTGTGCCTGAAGTCTGAAGATAAATAAGTAAAATAAAGTCAGGGGGTGGGGTTCCCAGATATGGAAAGGCATCCACCTTTAAAATGGAACCAAGGCAGCATCGAATAGCAACCCAGGGCAGGGAGTCTGCACCCAGCCTTTCTGGGTTGAAGCCCAGCTCTGCAAGGAAGAATCTGGGAGAGTTACTTCCACCTTCGTGCCTCAGTCTCTTCGTCTGTGACAGACAGATGATAATAGTACCTATGCCACAGGACTGCTGTGAGGACAAAGTGAGTTCATATTTGTAAGGCAGAAGATTTGATTTCAAAATGCGTAGTGATTTTTACAGCCTTTCTTAATAGAACCGCTGGTAGTGCTTCACAGTGTTTTAAAGCAGATACACAGAGAGTTTACTGGAAACTGACTACATTTCAGAGCAACAAAAAGCACACATATTGAAACAATGATTTACATGATGCCCTTCTGAACCTTCAGGATAAAAGGAACTCAATTTGAGAAGGGAATTGACAATGTCTTTCAGTGAATTATCACGCTAAATGCTTTTGTCCTTTTTTATTTTTGTTTTCGACAGTCTCTAAAGAAAACATGTCAAAAATATTACTTAAATGAATGACCAACTGAGATGTTTATAATTTATTATATCTACTTCTGAAAGAGCAAGTCTGGTCTAACAACTTCTTATTACATTCTCATTTACTAACCATGGCCCTCGACCAGCAATTTTTAATTTTTTATTTAAAGATCACTTGCTCCAAGTCTTTCTTTATACGCTTGCCTAGTGGGTTATACATTTATTTTTCACTGGACAGGTGACTGTCTTACATTTCTAATAAATCTGAAAATCTTGTAGTTGTATTGTCTTCACCTGCTTGCTTCCCAGCTGATAGAAGGAGGTCAGAGGGACTTAATGATTTCTCTCCTAAATGGCAACTGGGATAAAATGAATTCCCAGTTCTCGACGGCTGAGTTTGTTTTGTTTGCAAAAGTTAACGCAAGGCTGATGGCATTATAAACGTGTGTCATAGTTTGATAGACTCATGAAGCCCTTCTGGAACAGAAAACAATGTGTTTATATTTTCCATCTTCATTATTCATTGCACCATGTAGAAACTGCATTTAAGTTACTGCTCATCTGGTCTTTTTATGCTATAATCCTACACCAAATAACGTTTTAACAGAGACAATAACCACTTATTAAGTTTTATACATGAGCCAGGCACACAGTGGAAGACTCTAAGTCATTATTGTTGATTTGTGTAACAGTAATGCGAGGAAGGTATTAATATTATCCTACACGGAGGTGAAGAAACTGAGTGTCAGAAAGGTTAAGCCACTCACCCAAGGCCACACCCTGGAAAGGGTGTGTGACTCCAAATTAACAGAATAGTACCATTTTCTCATTTTCTTTTTTGAGTGGTCCTGCCATAGTACACTACGCCCAGTCTCTGGGTTGGAGCAATTGCTTTGTCTTCTTTTGCCCAATTTGAACCCTTGTACTGCAGTCACAATCCTGCCTGGGAAGACTTCTGAATGCTGAGATGGGACCCTACACTCTGTGTCATGTTGAACCTGGCTCTAAGCTGGGCCTCTCCTAGGGTCCTACTTGGCTCCCACAGCTGTCCTCATCCTGTGATCAGCCATACCTGGTGCTCATTATCTGGGTATTTTTCCAAAAGCTTTCCTGGGGATGTAATGTGGCATTATTCTTTCTGCCTTTCGTTTGGTTTAGTTTGGCATTTATAGAAGATCTGTTGATAAGAGAACCATAGAGGTGAACATGTTCTTTCTAGCTTTCATAAAATTATATTTCAAAATCTCATCCACCTATTCTAATCAAGAACTCTCACCTTACAGACTCTTGTCGTTATTTTCCTGAGAGAGAGCTGGTGGTGTGGTAGCTGTGGGCAGCATTTGGGCTGCATGAGGGCAGGGAAGAGGGCAGAGAGCAAGTCTCACTTCTCTTCTCCTGAGACCCCCTGATGCCCACCCCCGGGGGGGAGTATGACAGATCAAGTGGTGTGGTAAACACTCTGAGAAGAAATTCAAAGTATTTTTTTAAAGTCTTAAGCTAAGAAAGTGTTGTATTATTGTACCAATTCATAAATATGTTTTGAAACCTCAATTTAAAATATTTCTTAGGGCCGGCCCCCTGGCTTAGTGGTTAAGTGCGCGCGCTCCGCTGCTGGCGGCCCGGGGTTCGGATCCCCGGTGCGTACCGACGCAGCGCTTCTCCAGCCATGCTGAGGCCGCGTCCCACATACAGCAACTAGAAGGATGTGCAGCTATGACATACAGCTATCTACTGGGGCTTTGGGGGAATAAATAAATAAATAAAATTATAAAAAAAATAAAATAAAATATTTCTTAAATGAGAAGTTATGAACTATTTCGAATCCCCATATTCTGTAGCCATGCTACTCCAAGTGTGGGCCTGAGCCCAGTGGCATAAGCAACACCGGGGAGGGGAGTGTGTGGAGAAGGCAGAATCTCAGGCTTCTCGCCTGACCTAAGGAAACAGAATCTGTATTCTTTAAACAAGATTCCCAGGTGATCAGTGTGTATATTAAACTTTGAGAAGTGCTGTTCTCTTCCTTTATTCCTTCTTACCAGAGGTTTCAATTAAAACATTAACTTTAAATGTAGGCATGTAGAAATATAGAATATATTTACATGATAAAGAGAAAGGATTTCACATTCATAAACAACACTTGTGTGTTGGAGACAAAATGTGTTTGCCTGTGAGTCCTCTCTGCCTCACCATTCCCGCCCACACTCCCTCTGAGAGCATTTTATCCCTACGCTTAGCTACGCTGGCTTCCTTGCATTCTAAAGGAATTGCTAGTTTGGTTCGGCGACTTTGAAATGTAGAGTTGAAAAAAACCAGCCTTGGAAGATAGGAAAAAAGACCAGGAAAGAAAAGGAAAGAGCAGAATAGCCTCCCAGGTGGGGGATTTGAGGAGACCTGGAGGTAGAGAGCAGATGGTGAAGGGCCGAGATCACAGGTGATGAGACATCCTGGCCTTGGCTGCACCTGGACCAGACGAGAGCAAAGGAGGTCGACCACACGGGAGTGTGTGGCAGGTCATGGCAGCAGAAGCTGGGCCAGAGAAGGAGATGACAGTGCACTTTCAGAAAGAAAGGCAGACCTCGGCTAACAAGAGGAAGGTTTGAGGGCTGCATTGCAAACACACCTGAGCAACCTCTGAGTACTTCCCGTGTAAGAAGGAGGACGCTGAGAGGGACCAGAGCTCACACCAAGATAATAAGCTGTGACATAAGCCATATATAGAATGAACTCTGAGGGCACAAATATCTCTGTGGGTAGGAACATAGTCAAAGAAATTGTACTATGATTCTGTCATTTTAATGCTACTCTTACTCCAAGCTAGGAAAAATCTAACTACAGTTACAAAGAAATGATGCTTAACATGGTTTGGTACTAGCCAGTGAAATTGACCAAAATTTAATAATTCTTATAACACCTATAGTATATATGTTTATAAATGTATTTATATACATATATACATTATATATGATATCTATATGTAACATATAATACCTATATATAATATATGTGTATATATATGTGTGTGTGTATATATATATGAGTATGAATGTATGTGTATACGTGTGTGTCTATGTGTGTATATGTGTATATATATCTTCTATTTTTACTATCTTTTATTCCTCAAGGGTTCCCAGAACTTACAAAATTGCAGACCCATGGCAGAGCCTATCCATCCTATAATATGCCTAAATCTTAGTGTGGACCCCCCTTAGGCTCTTGAGTGAATACTCTAACTACATTAGAGTATTTCCAATCCCAAAATCAGAAAAGGTGTTTCAACCAAATGATACGAGGTATTATACCTTCTAGTTACAGATAAACAAAAATACTAAGATAATAAGCTGTAACATAACTAGAGGGCCACAGATAGAGTGATCTCTGAGAAAGTTACATCTGACTGACCTTCAATTTGTTTTAAATTGGGGATCTCAGGTTAAAATCCAAATGACTTTATGTGTGAATAATTGTGTACATACTGCGCTTGAATTGAGAAGTTTTTCAGGTAATGTAAATCCCTCAGATTTGTGATCAGTTTCCATCCAGTCTGTCTTCATTATTGAAGGAAACACCTTTTCCTCTTGCTGGCCTTTACACTGTCACTGCAGGCTCGTAGATAGTCAGACTGACACGTGGTTGCTAGGGATGACTGCAGAGTTTTCTTCTTAATGCCATATGGGCTTAACGGTTTTTATTTAAATATTTACAGGATTGTCTTAAGTTGTAATTCTTAAGCCTGATCTTTCTCTCTGAACCAGAAAAGAGATCATCTGAAAATATGTAAAAACACCTCCATCACCTTCCCTCTTTGATCTTAAACTTCAAGTGGATTAATTTCCAGGTTACAAGGAAATTGATCCATCAGCTCTAAAAGCTGTATTTTGCGCATTCTCACAGGCTCTGACACTGAAAACACACACATAGTTGTCATTTTGCTATTATTCTGTTATAACATACTATTTGACTCCCACGTTGTAGTGGGTTTCTTATGTAACCTTCAAGGATTACATAATGTACAGAAAGCTATTACCGCCCCAGAGAGACAAAATGGACAGTTGTGTCTTTTCATTACCACCTGTGATTCTGATGTTAAGGCTCAGGATATTCCTCTCTCAGTTCTCTGTAGAGCATCTACAAAGAGGATCTTTATTGCTGCACTTCAGTTCTTGCATTTTAAAATTCAATTCTGTAGGTGTTTAGTTTCACAGAATTTGTCTCCAGCATCATTCCTCTGAATACTCAAAATGTCAAAAGCTACAATTAAAAATTTGAGTAAACGAAGTACTTAAAAACCCCAAAATATTTAGATTACACTGAGAATCCATATTATTCCTTATTTGAGTTGGCACATGAGTCTTTGAGAGAGTTGTTAGTCTTCCCACTTTCCCATGATGCACTTCATGCTCGAGTGACTCTCATCCATCATCCACCCCATATGTATGTGGGCACATCTTCCCTGGCTTGAGTGATCCCCAAGAGTCCCTTGCATACAATGCTTACAGACTTTGGGAGATAAGCATGAAAATCCTCTCTGATTCACCCTCGTAGAACTGGTCTCTCCGTCTCTCTCAATCTCTGTTTCTCTCTGTCTCTGTCTCTGTCTCTCTTCACTACCTTCCAAGCGTCTATAAACCATGTTTTGTTGCAAGTCGCCCACCCTGGCTTCACATTGCTGAGTCTATGCCAGGGTAGAGGCAGATTTGAGATATCCCTCTAATGGTTAACATGTCACTTCTGTTACTATCCCTTCTGAAACATGTAAAACTTCTCTCTTTTCATATTTACCCTCAAAGATTTACTTCTCATCTTCAATAAACCACAGTTCCTAAGTAATTATTTTGGACCACATTGTAAATCAGATATGACTGCCTTCCAGGAACAGTCTATTTTTACCACATACCAACCTCAGAGCAGGGTTCTATTCTTCTTTTTTTTTCAATCCCCCAAATAAAATTCATCTCCTTGAACAATACATGCATTCATTGGACATCTTCACCTTGGCTTGGTCATGCTTCTTGGCTTTGAGCACTTGAGTCCTCCTCATCCCCTCCCCACTTTTTCTTCCTTCACCCTCCTAGTGGGCTCTCTCTATTGCACAGACACAAAATAGTAAATTTAACTTGCCCTTCCTCTCTACTCTGCATGCACATATGCAATCACTATCTTCAAATGAGTAAATGCCCAGTAAAAGGAATGACCTGGGTTCTTAAAACATTCCCCTTTTCCTTCTTGAAACTACTCAAAAGCAAGAAGGAAAATAAAAAACAAAAACTTTATTTTCACTGAAACAAGAAAAAGACTCAAAAATATGCGTAATAGATTGGCAAAATAACAAAATTTATGCATGGCCCATAGAGGAGGAAGTTAAGGAAAGCCAAGAAGAGATCTCACAATGAGTCTAGAAACACGACATCACAGAAAGTCCCACCAAAAATATACTCATTGAAGGTGAGAGGAGCAGTCTGAAGAGAAAAGCCTTGTCTGCAACACTATTGTGGAAACAGGTTCAACTGAATGGCTGCAGAAGGCACTCCAGGATCTGATTTGGTTCAGAGGAGCAGAGAAGACAGAACTTCCTAATTAATCACAAAGGCAAGCCATACTTTCAGTAAGTGATTACACTTTAGCATCTGAGAAGATGCCTTATGTATGGATTCTCCATACACATGGGAAACTTGCAAATGGCTAGTCCAAGAAAACTGAACTCACTTAACGATGAGTGAGAAAATGAATTATGTAGCAAGTATGTAAATATACTATAAGACAATAAGGAAGAGTAGCAAGATTCTCTAAAAGATGAAGAATACTCATAAGGAAAACTTTTCTATGGGGTGCATAAAAATTGTCAACAAATATTTTGTGAGGAATGTAAAATAAAAGAACTTAATAGAAGCACAATCTGTATGACAGGAGAATATTGGGTAGAAATGCAAGAATTCAAGGGGGAAATGGTGAGAGAGCAGGAATGGATGAAATGTGAACTTGCAGAGCTTAGTAAACAATAAGAAACAATTACACCATTAAGTAAATAAAGTAAAATTAGCAGAGAAAGGGTGAATAAATATTGCAGAATACAAAGTATACATAGAGAGTAGAAATGAGAAGAATGAATAAAACAAAAACAGAAATTTTATGTGTGCATGTGACAAAGAAAAGCAAATGATATACACATATGTGCAATTATATTCCCAGAAGGGAAAGACACACAAAGTAATAGACTAGAGCAAACACACAACATATAGTTTAAGAAAACTTTCCTCAGACAAAAGACTTTAATCTATAAATTACATGTGGCATAATATGTAAGAGAAAGTTAATTAGAACATAAATGAACATGTGCAAGATATCTTAAAAGAGTGAGAGAAAGCTAAGGATTTCATAACCAGCAAACTCTATGTCAAAGTGTAAAGATATAAAGGCTATAAACAAACAGTTTTGAACATTCAAGAACCCAGGGAATACTGTTTCGAAGAACCCTTAAGAAAAATAAACTACCAAAGGAATAACTTCAGCCAAGTGATAACTAAGGAAGATCTGTCAGAAATACTTGGAGTGAACATTAACCACATTTGATAGTAAAATTATCACTAAAATGAGCCTGACTATTTAACTGGCAGAATATAATAAATATGTTTTATGCCCTAAGACTGTAAAAGTAATAAAAATCGTCAGATGTAGGAGAGAGGATTGGAACTGAGAAGGAGAATATGTATGCTAATTGCCTCATCTCTAACACCCGGGGTTCAAAAATCTTACAAAGCAACAAAAGAACTGAAATCATATTTAGTAGTTCAAGGAAAATACTAGAAGTATTATATTATAATAATGGTTAACTAGATGACAGATGATTGCTGAACAAGTCTACCATGAGAACTCAGAAGCTGGAAAGATGTAAAAAAAAAAACACCTTGTTTGAAGGCAGCAAGGACTTGAGCAGCCAAGATTCAGATAAAAGCACAAAGAGGTGACGGGATGGTACTTTTTTTCTTGAGGAATTTGCTCACTCACCAGTGGTAGATAAAAGACAGAAGACAAGAGAAGAAAACAGCAGTTGAGAGAATGAGAAGCTAGGCAGAGCTACTGACAACTGTGCACATTTAGTGTACAAAAATTGGACTTTAGAGTTCAGAATATTCTGTATATTCAGAATACTCAGTATATTCTTCTTGTTCAGAAGAATATACATTTGAGAACACCTCAAGTGTTCAGTTTACACCCCCAAGGGTTCCACATTAGGAGTAGGAATGAACACGATATAGACCATTCCTAAAAGCACTGAAGTCCTGATTGGATTAAGATAATCTACTTCTAATCTAACTCATCCAATGTAACTGCCTCTCAGTTGCAAAAATATATCCTCTCTAGAGGAAATTAGCAACATTCAGAGCCTCACATTTTCTCTATAATTCATCAAATGTAATGGAAGATATTCAATCAAAAATTATCAAGCAAACCAGAAGATAAGACTATGTGATCAAACACCAAAGGAAATCACAGAAAATAAAACAGATCTAACAGAGATCTAGATGATGGAGTTATAAGACAGGATCTTAAAAATAGTTTTGATTAATACATTCAAGAAATTAGATGATGATACGGAGAAGTTCAGCAGTATACTTGAAACTAAAAAATGATTAAGTGGAAATTATTAAACTGAAAAATGAAATAACTGAAATTAAGAATGGTTTTGTCAGCCAATTAAACACAGCTGTAGAGCGAATCCTTGAACTGGAATTTAGATACGGAGAATATATCCAGACTAAATTATAGAGGGGGAAAAGGATGAAAATTACAGAAAAGAGTATAAAAGACATACGAGATGTAGTTAAAAAGTATAACATATATGTAACCGGAGTTTCAGAAGGAAAGCAGAAAGGGAATAGTGCAGAAAAATGTATTTAAAGACAAAATGGCTTATAATTTTTCCAAGCAGATAAAAGGCATCAGACCACAGACCCAAGAAATGCTATGAACCGCACGCAGAATAAATACAATTAATCTATTCCAGGGTGGATCATTGTAAAACTACTGAAAACAAAAGATAAAGAGCCAAAAAAATTTTAAAAGATAACTCCTTAAAAATAGCCATAAGAAGACTTAATACTTACTTCTCAACAGAAACAGTGCTAGAAGCCAGAAGATAATGAAATTCTACGCCTAGTAAAGATGTCTTTCAAAAATGAAGACAAAATAAAGACCTTTCAGACAAACAAAGCAAAGAAATCATCACAAGCAGCCTTTCACTAAAGGAATTACTAAGAGGAGTCTTTTAGGCAAATGGAAAATGATTTCACATGGAAGCATGGAAACACAGGAAAGAATGAATGAAGGGGAGTGGAAACAGTAATTATATAGGTAAATCTAAATGATTATTTGGTGTATAAAACATAATTATGTCTTCTGTAGAGACACACACATGTATGTGTGTGTGTGTGTATAATGTGAAGAAATAGCATAAATGGGAGAAGGGGCAATTGATTTAAAATATTCTAAGTTTCTTGCAGTACTGGAAATAGTAAAATTACTGAACAATATTGGTTTCATAAGTTAAGGCTGTTTGTTGAAATCTCTAAAGTATCCACTAAAGAAATGGTAAAAAAATTAATAACCAAAAGGCTCATAAAGAGAGCAAAATAGAATAATAAAAATAATCTAATTCATTCAAAAGGATTACAGATCTAAATGTGAATGATAAAACAATCAAGTTTCTAAAATATAACACGGGAAAATATTTTATAACTTTGTTGCAGGCAAAGATTTCTCGCACAATGCACTAAAGCGTTCCTCATAATCAAAAAATGTAACAAATAGGAGTAAATTAAAACTAGAAACTTCTGTTTATCAAAAGGTACCATTCAGAGACTACAATGTCATGCTATAGAGAGGGTTGTGGACGATGGCTACTCTCTACACAAGACTGCTGAAGAAAGCCATTCAATCCCTGGGCATTTAAGGATTGATTGATTGGTGCTGGTTTCAAACCAGTTCTATGATTACGCGTTTACAGTTTGGGATGGTAAAGACCAAAGTACAGTCGATCTTTTTCTCTCTTGAACACCATTAGTCATGAAGGAAATGCAAATTTAAAACCATTCCCACCAAAATGAATAAAATTAGAGACTAACATAATCAGTGTTGGCAAGGGTAGGAGACAACTAGAACTCTCATGCACTGCCAGCGGACTGTAAGTTGGTCCAGTAACTTGGGAAAACATTTTGACATCTAAAGCTGAACATATGTATACCCTATGACCCAGTGATTCTACTCCCAGGTGTATTTGCCAAGATTGCCTCAGCTTACTGCCTGGAGTGAGGCTCCAGGCCAAAATTCCGGGAAGGGAAACCAGGCAGAGCTCAACAGTCTAGGAGACAGAGCTGGGATTATAACACAAAATCTTGAAGTAATAATGGGAAAGATTAATAAAGTCGAAGACAAAATATGGAAAGCTTTTTTGGAGCAAAAACCTCTTAAGCAAATCTAAAAGACAAACAACAAAATGGGAAAATATACGCAAAACATATGACACACCCATGGAGCTCATTCCCCCGATGTATAAAGAACCCTTCACAATCAAGAAGAAAAATGGGCAACACTATGAATAGATAATTCATAGAAAAGGAAATAAATATGGCCCTTAATAATGAAAAGAGGCTCAATCTCTCTCATACAAAGAAAAAAGGCACACTAAAGCTACAGCAAGTTGTTGATTTTCACGTATCACACTAGCAAAAACATCACATGTGAGACAATAGAAGGGGAGAAGCTGTGGGGAAACAGGCATATTCCCATGTATCTGAATGGGAATTTTTCTGATATAAGCTCTGTGCGGGGCAAATTGACATTTTCCACCAAATTACAAAAACATTTACCTTTGGTCTTACAGTTCCTCTTCTCAGAATGCATTCTAGAGTTATGTCAACACATGAAAATTGTAGCAGGACAAGGTTATTCACTGCAGCATTGTTTGTAAAAACAAAAGATTGGAAACAACTCAAGCGTCCATCCACAGGTAAATGATTAGATATATGAAAGTGCAGCCATAAGATATACTACTATACAGATTAAAAGAAAAATGAGGGACCTCATTACATATTGGTAGGGAAGGATCTCCAGGATATATTGTTAAGTTAAAAACACAATTGCAGAATAATAAATATAATGTGCTGTCATTTGTGTGAAATCAGAAGGGGTATTACATGGAGGATGATGAATATGTTTGTATTCGGAAAATAAAAGACTCTCCAGTTACCAGGTTGCACTCTCCCAATAGGACTACCTGGAAATTACAATGAATGATCATTTTTATCTCAGTAGCGTATTTAATGTCTACAATCTAGTCTGTGAGATAAGGAATGTGCACAAAGAGTGCAAACCAGAAACTAATTATTGTCATATGTGAAACGCTGATAGTTAGCACAAGCAAAAGGGGCAGGAGCGTGGAACCAAGAGAACATTGAATATCTGGGCCCTTCTAGGGCACGTGAAGAGTAGGTATAACAGGCCTGGAAGAGTGGTTGAAGCCAGGTCATGGAGCACTTTAAATGTAAACCTTGGTGTGAGCTGTATGGTTTTCCATGGAGCAATGAATAGTTGGCCTGACACTTTTCCAGATCACACTTAAACTTGGCCCCTTTATTCTGTCATTATTTTTACATAAATGCAGTGTTTCCATTCTTTTGACAAACACCTTAGGGTACCATAAAATAGTTTCACAGGTAACAAAGTACTTCCAATAAATGGCCTGTGACTTTCAGGGGCTCTGCTAAAGAGTAAAAGCCCAGGAAGCGTTGTCCGACTAAATTATTTTGAACATATGTTGATGTGAAGTCTAGGACATGAACAGTCTCGAGGAATTGCTATAAGCAATAGTCATGATCCCACCTAGTTACTGTATTTCCTGGTGCTGAACAATAGTTGGATAAATAAATAAGCATTTTAACATGCTGAAGGTCAACACAGAGCATTTGTCTTTTTCTTTGCATTTCTGTAGAGAAGAGTTTTGAAACATCTTTTGCAGATGGAGAAGTCAAGATGCTAAGGGACTTAGCGACATCTTTTCAGGCTTGCTTGTACATTGCCTTAAGTGTCTAGCTGTTTACATAACTATTGCCAACCACAAGAAACAGCAAAATCATGGCTAAACACTGAGAGAAGTGCCACGAGAAAGGAGTTTGATTATGGAGAAAAGAAAAGGGAGGAGAGAGGGAGCACTGTAAAGGGACTGGTCACGCCAACTCATGCCAAGGCCAGCCTGTGTTCCTGTGCCCACGGGCCAGCCACAGCCACGGTGCTCACCCACTCCAGCCCCGGTCTCTACCCAGCAGTGAGGGAGGCAGAATATGCCAACTGGTAATATTTCAAGAAGCTAAGTCCCGGGGAAAATTCACATGCTGACTTAGTATTGCAAATATATGTGAGTTTTCCCAACAAGAAAGTAAGTACCATCATGCAATTTTGGCAGATATTTCTGGCCTTCTATGCACATAGCACTGTGCTGGGTTATACCTTGAGGCATCTTGAGGACTGAGACCATGTTTTCTAAATGTCATATACTCGCTCACCGCGCCACACCTCCCTGACACACACACACACACACACACACATACACACACACACACACACACACATCCTGGGCTGACCACCTCAAGTATGTAGACTCTGTTCCCCTCTCACAATACCTTCTGCATTTTAATCATCAAACTGACATGCTATGTTTAACAATACACATAAACAGGGGCTGGCCTGGTGTTGCAAGCATTTAAGGGCACGTGCTCCGCTGCGGTGGCCCGGGGTTGGCCGGTTCTGATCCCGGGCACGGACTGACACACTGCTTGGCAAGCCATGCTGTGGCGGCGTCCCATATAAAGTGGAGGAAGATGGGCACAGATGTTAGCCCAGGGCCAGTTTTCCTCAGCAAAAAAAGAGGAGGATTGGCAGATGTTAGCACAGGGCTGATCTCCTCACCAAAAAAAAAGAATAAACATAGAACAAAAAAATTAATAACAAATCATCTTGATTATAGAACATGTTTACAGTTATGCAACTTAAAAATTATTTCCTTTCCTACTTCTACATTCTGTAATTAAGATAATAACTATGTTATCAGTAAAGTGGAAAGCACCTGTGGAGTCCTCAGATCTGCTGAGTCACTGTGTTACACTCTGAGCCTTTCAGTGTTTGTGCTCACAGCTCCACTGATGCGGGAGTTTATTTGTGTAATTCATACTTCTCCAGAAGCAAAGACATCATGTTCTCTGCTGTAGCCCCTGAACCTCAGATATGCCCCCCTCGTCTCAGATGGAAACCAGCAAAGATCTCCTCTCTTGGGGATTATGCAAGGGGCTAAATTTTGTGTCTCTCAGGGAGAAGCCAATTTACCAAGCTCTAAAAGCTTGGTGGGAGAGAGGGAAAGGCTGAGTGTGTTGGTGCCGATTCATACCCATCCTTGGAAAAGATGCAAAGTTTCAGTGTCTTAGGATAATTTTGATCTCACAACTCACACTACTTGGAATATCTGGACAACTTGAGAGACATTCCTATGGTAACAAAATCTGATTGAGATCAGATAGTTTTATTAGATTTTATATTAAATATTTATCTATTTGATTATTATTATATTTATTAGATATTACTATTCATTAATAACCAGACATTATGCTAAGGGCTTTATATATGCTATTTCATTTACTCTTCTGTCAACTCTGTGAGTTAGATACTATCATTTTCCTCACTTTTTACAGATAGGGAAAGTGAAATAACTTGCCAAATGTCACACAGCAAGTAAGTGGGAAAACTAGGATTCAAATCGAGGTAATCAGACACCAGAGTCCAGCATATACACCACACATGGGCTGCACTTGAATATCTTGGAGTCAGTGAGTCATCTGTTCTCGGGCAATAGGCTCACAGATCTGTGAAGAAGCATCATACCATGGGCAAATTCAAGATCGTGACATTCAAGACCTCGGAGAGGAAAGGTAAGGAGTCGCATTGAACTGAGACTTCTTTCCAAGAAATGTAGGCATGGTACCAGCACGTGGAGGAAAATCAGCTCCATGAGAACAATTTTTCCAAATATGGAGCAGACTGTGGGGGATGGGGAGGCCCTGTCAAGCTCGGAAGGTGGAGGTGAACTGTGAACAGATTCCTGATGGGGTTTTGTAACCGACTCCTTGGCTTCCTGGCCTGGTGAATGGGTTCTTGTGGTGGTGCCATTGGTGCCGCCATCACTGTTCTTTGGCTGCAGCTCAGCAGAGTCCTTCTGGCACCACCAGCACCCGGACGGGCCTTCATGCATAGAAATGGATCAGACATTTTTTCACCTCTAATAGTTGTCTGAGGAGTTAATCCTTACAAAAATAGGGCAGCGTCTTCTCTCCTTATCTGGGATTAACTCCACAGCAACTCAACTGGGAAAAGCCAAAGTACTTTACAGAACTAAATGCATAATTTCTGTCACATAGGCTTCTTTGTCAGTGGACACACTGGCCCGAGTGTGCGTTTGGAGGGATTTTTCATTTTGGTTTATTCTTTACAATAAAATAAATCTTTCCTTGGCCTCCAGCTGGGTCACTCTTGCTCTTCACTTCTCAATTCAAATACTTAGTGGTGAAAACAAGCAAGGGGACAGTGCAGGCAGCTGAGGGAGCTCATGGCCTCCCAGAGTCCGCTGACTAGAGACGGCCGCAGAGCTGTCCTTGCCATGCCACCAGCGAAGGCAAGTGCCGCACTGTGCCTCAAACTGACAAAACTCCACTTCAGCAACTCCTGACTGCAAAGGCTCCATGGAGAGAAATCCTAGAGTCTCGTCAGCAACACATTCAGCAATTTCGTCAGAAAGCATTTCTTCTACTTACCTAAATCCTTTGGATTATAGACTTATTTCTTCTTAGTTCTCTTTCCTTCGTTTCCACCCTCTCCATCAACAACAGTCATCAGCCCTGAGGGACAGTCCATTTGCTGGAAGGATGAGCAGAGAAGTGGCAGATGGGTCCAACAGGGAAAAGAAAGGAACAGTAAGAAGCATGGAAGAACATTCTATCCACACACACGATAAGGAAGGTACGGGATGTGGATGTGGGAGAATGTGGGGAACTTTTCTAAAAGTGAGGAAAAAATTGTCAACTATCCACAAATATAAGCAAAGGTCAAAATAAGTATCAAAATTAATATTCAACTGCACTTGAAAAATCAACCTAAGACTGTAAGTTCTGCAAAGAATAAATTCAAAGTAAGAGAGTCTCGAATTTTCACTTTCTGGATAAAATCTCTCTATTGCAGTGCTAAGATATCAAGTTTTACAGAATTTAGAAACACATTAAGAACATCTCTTGTTCTGCAACTAGAGGGCCTTTCAACATAAGCATGTTCTCCTCCTTATAGACTCTTAGCCTGCTCTTAATACGATGTGAGTAGTGAGCATTTTATTATGGTAAAAATAATCATTTCATTGCACTGTAATCAAGATGCCCATCAACTACCTGTTACCTTGTACTTGTCCAGGATCAAGCCATCCAAGAACATAAGGGTCATACACAAGCACGAGAGGTGGGATGAACATGGGAGCTTACAGGCCGTTATGAACTCTTCCTTCTTCAGCAGTAGATGTTTTCAAGATATGCTTTTCCTATAGTATTAAATAAATTTCAAAAGTTTGCTTATATAAAGACCAAAAAAAAAAGCAGCATTGAACTTTTTAGAAAATTCAAGTTACATTACAATAAAAACACCAATCAAATTCAGTAAATACGACAATCAGGGACCTTGGATGTTGTTCAAATTAATCCTACATTTAACAGTAATGGCACAAGTACAACCAGGTGCAAAACTGATGAGAAAATACTAAATTTTGTTAGTTATTTTAGGGGTTTAGATGTTCCAGCTTAGACTGGACACCCAGTGATTAGAAACCACAAGTTATTTCCACGTTTGCACTCCATTATCATTTTTCCTGAGTACTGGGTTATGACAATCGCTAGGCAATTTCCACCCACTGCTTTCTAGGGCACAAGCAGGAGTCTTTCTGCCTGTTGCTGCCTTCCAAACTGTGCTTATGCTGGATCTGCTGTCCCCGTCCCTGGCAATATCTCAGGTAGATTCTATAGGCTTTCTGGTCACTTCCAGATATTAATAATATTAGGTAGTTCAGTTCCATTTAAAAAAATCACAACCTCAAGCTCTTCAGTTTAAGGTTTCTCCCCTCCCTTAGCTCAGGCCTGGAGTAGAGAAGGGAAGGTGTGTCAAGATCACATCCCTCCTTCTCTGCTCTCTCTTCTGCCTCTGGCTCCTTCAGGATTGGAGTGGCAGGAGAAAGAAGAGGTGAGAGATAGCAAAGGGCTTTCTCTAGTGAAGCTGTTCTCTCAAGAGTAGAAGGTGTCTCCATTCGTTTTTGCTTTTTAATTGTGTGGCCCTGTTGTACGTTACTCAGAGAGCTCCTCTGTGTGGACCTGCAAATCCCCCACTGCTGGCATGAGCTCTACTCTCTGCCTGATCACTCCTCCACCTTCTCCGAGCATCTCTCTGATGGTACACTTCTACGCTTTTTTCGCCTGTATCACCTTGCCTGTGTAGGAAGCCTTCAGGATGATTCAAGCCTGCCGACATGCACAGGGTCCCCTTGACCCACAGAAGCACTCAGGCACCCTTGATCTTCCGTGATTTCTTTCCACATACTCTACTATCAGGATGATTCTAGAAGCTTCTCACCCACAGACTACTTTAGGCAAGAGGCGTGCCCTACTTCTTGTGTCTCTCAAACTCAGAACTCATGGGCACTCTTCCACCTCACTTCCTGGCCCTTGGCAACAGCTTAGCTAATTTTGGCAGCTCAGAGCACATTGCTCGGAGTCAGAGGTCCAGCTGCCCCTCTGGAGCTCTTTGACTGTCTGAGAGTGCTTCCTTCCATCACGGTACTGGGACCCTGGACAAAGAGCCATTCAGCAACTCTTTCCAAGGAAAGTTTCTCTCCCTATCATCTTCCAGTTAATCTCCTTGACTCCTTTTGAATACCCAAGAAGGATGATGGCTAAGGGCCCCAGATCATTGTGTGTGCATGTGGGAGTGGGCAGTGGTCATCCCCAGCATATTCTGCATAGGAGGGCTGGTCCTTCTCCTTATAATGTGTGGTCTCTTAATATCCTTTGCTCTCAATTTTCCTGTAGAGAGAAAGTCCCACTTTACATCCCACTAAGTATGCCTTATATGTCCAATTAGATATGAGATCCAAATGGCCAGAGATCCTGCCACAAAGCTCTTTACATCGTCCCCAGTTTCTTGCTCAGTGCACTCTGTCCATTGCCTTTTGTACCCATCCACCACCTTACAAATGTGACTTATGTAAGACAGACAAGAAGGACTCCTGATGTGTTGTCTGCAGTAATTTGGATATCTTATGTTGAAGCATGATTGGTTATGTAATGATTCCCTGATTTTAACCAACTTCTTTAGAATAATTAACAGACAGCTAGTTCTAGTGGTATTGGAGAGTAGGGCTTCTACTAGATTTTTAATAAATGTTCACAGAAGTATAAACCTTTTCTCTCACTTTTGCAAACTCAGTTTCTTTATCAACCTGCATTCTATCCTTTTCCTTCATGGGTGAATCTATTTCCATAAACTCAATACTTAGTGTACTAGAACTCTCACCATTGTGTCATCATTACACTTGCAACAACAGCTACTGAAATTGCCCTTTTCTAGGATGAGTCATTGTGGCTCCAGCAAATAGCACAGAACCTTAAGCAAATAGGAGTCCAGTTATTGATTTTTGTCCAGGATGAGAGCAATGATGGTGACGGTGATGGATGTTGGTAATGAAATCACACTGAATCTAGGCATCCTCCAACTTGAGCAAAACCAATTTTCTGAACCTGTTTTTCCAAATCTTCTCCCTAAGCAATTCTTCATACACGTAGTATATTATACACTTCTACTCACTAAACTCTGTCCTCCGCCTTTTAAATTCTCTTTTGCAGTCAGTTCTAAGAGTGAGGCAGTAGCCCAGACATTTAATTCTTCTCCCTCCTCTTCCCAAATGTCCGTGACCAGTAAACTATAACACATGGGTGAAGAATGCGTCAACTCCAAACAGCAGGAACGAGCACTATCCATGTGACAAAAATTTCAAGGATTTCAGATAAATGCTTATGAGACTAGACTGAAAAAAGCAATAGCAGGGTGACAGATAAAAATTCTTCTTGAGGGGCTGACTGGGTGGCATAGTAGTTAAGTTCACATGCTCTCCTTCGGCGGCCCGGTATTCGAGGGTTTGGATCCCGGGCGTGGACCTACTCACTGCTTATCAAGCCATGCTGTGGCAGGCATCCCACATGTAAAGTAGAGGAGGATGGGCACAGATGTTAGCCGAGTGCCAATCTTCCTCACAAAAAAAAAACAAAACCCTCTTGAGAGAGTGCAATCTGTCTCAGAAGTCAGCAGAAGGAGACATTGTCACCCAAACACGATCTACAAGAGCTAGGGTGAAGGTGAGCCAAGGGCTATCAGAAGGACACAATTTGAACTCTTTCTTGCCTCTGAGAACTGGTAGTATAAAAGTTCTAACAGCGTATTCAAAACAGCCATTGGGGTTTCCGAGTATGGTGATCACACCAGTTAAATAATCACCTAGTTGTATATGAGAAGGGACCAAGAGTTATTTTTAGTATGAATAATCACACCAAGTAGAAAAATAACGTTTTGGAGGGGTAGACAGAGGGGCTTCTCTAACCCTAATCTCCAAATTGTGTCTACCTTTGGTCTAGCTTCTTTGAATTTCTCCTAGAACTTGGAAATAAAACACCTGATTCTTGTCAGAAACCAGTTCAGAAACTAGGCTGAGGGTTAATATTGAGCCATTATAAATTTTTCTTTATAAATGTAGGTAAAAAAATCACAAGGCCCAAGTAAAGATTCCCTAGTTCATACAGAGGAATTGACTTTGCCTGGCCACATTAGCTGCCTCCTGAAATATTGATTTGTGTTCTCAACTAAATTTAAAAGGACCTTACATTTATGATACTAGAATAAGCAGCTGTGAAGAGGAGAAAATGTGGACCAGAAATGATTCATTCTTGCTAAAGTTAACATGTTATTGGGAACAGTCACACATTTGCAGTGAGCATCGTTGGTCACTATGCCCAGCTCCTCCTTCCTAACTGAATCCCACACAACCCCAGCTCCACAGATGGGTCCTCATTGGTCTACCAGTCCTGTGCCTTGCAATAATAAGGGACAAGGGGTAGGGCAGGGCACCAATAACTCCTGTATACACACACACACAGACGTACACACACATTCTCTTTTGCAAAGGAGGTAAAAACCTTAGCATTCTAACAGAATCTTGTGGGACCTTGGCCGAATAACCCCAGCAAGCTTCTAACTGAAGACTTCCTATCTAGAATCATCCCAGCAACCTTCAAGTTTGTGTATCTTGTAATAAAGCTGTCAATTCCTCCAAATAACGTATGCCAAAACAAAAATCACAAAGAAGTGAAAAACATTCCTTTTCCTGTATTAAGCCAGTTTTACCCCATTTATGTTCTTTGATATTATAAGCTCCACAAAAGCATGACCCTTATTCAACTCCCTTAGTCTTCAGAATGTCTGGAACACTTTGCCTCTTATTTTTTCTTTTCTACCTTTTTTCTTGTTTTCTTCTTTCCTTCACTCTCTGAACAGTCATTTGGGCCAACTATTTCTACAATTTGCATCAAATAAATAAAATTTATTCTTTTATTATAAAATTATGAAAATATAGAATACATCACTTGAGAATGTGGTTCTAGTCTTGTTTAAAAACTGTAATTGTTAGCTCTAAAAGTTTACTGTTTTATATGCTCATCTCACTCACCTTTTGGGTTTTCTGTGATTCAGTTCTTATTTCCAATTTTACTAAATGTCTCTTATGAACAGAGAAAGAATCTGCTGTCATTTTACAAATATGACCAATGTTTGTGGCTCAAAATTTGATGAGTATCATATTTTTCTGAAATATACTCTTATTTTTTATGCTTCCTAAATAGCCATAAGAAAGGAAGACATGCAATGCATCCTGTGGACCAAGGTTACTTTTTTGTTGTTAGATATGTTCTCTGTTGTCTGTGTTACACTGAAGGAAGCAGTAAACTTAGTAAAACAGTTCAGCACATAATCACTTCAAAGCAAAGCCATCTATATATGACAAGTGTGAATTTTGTGAAACTTCCAGGTATAGTTAAGATTTGTACACCCACTTTTATTAAATTTCAAGAGAATATGTTAGAAAGATTTCCATAAATTGTTAGACAAGTTCCAATTTCTAGCTCCCGACCCATTATAAGATTTGCACCTCACCACTCACCAAATTTTATTTCCAACACTTTTACCACAAATTTTGGCTATAATCAAGTATCTATTATATCTTCCCATGTTTTTAATTTTAAGGCATAAGAATATTTCAATCCATGAAATATCCCACTTCTTAGAATGCATTATTCTGTAATTGATACAAATGCATAGTTTTTTTTTTAATTTTAGACTTTGATAAGAAGGGTTGATATCATAGGTCTCCTCTTCACATCTGTCCTTCAGTGAATATCTTTTGATAAGTTATGTCATTGCCATGACGTGGATGGATCTTGAGGGTATTATGCTGAGTGAAATACATCAGATGGGGAAAGACAATTACTGTATGACTTCACTCACATGTGGAAGATAAACAAACACATAGATACAGAGAACAGACTGTGATTACCAGAGGGTGTAGGGGGAGGGCGAAAGGAGTAAAGGGGCACATGAGTATGGTGATGAATAGAAACTAGACTTTTGGTAGTGAACATGATGCAGTCTATACAGAAGTTGAAATAAAATGATGTACACCAGAAATTTTTATAATGTTATAAACCAATGTTACTTCAATAAAAAAGATTTTTAAAAAATGTGTTTGGATAACACATAAATTGTTATTACATTAGATGGTTTGATGCTTAAAAAATGACTAGAAAATTCAGAAGCTTAAAGTCATTAGAAAAAAATGATCTATTAACATTGAGTGTAAATAATAACAGTATTTTAAGCATATAGAGTACACACATAAGAATACCTTATAAAGTATAAAAATGGTATTACATTTCCAAATAATGGCAATCTGATAAAATTCTAGAAAAAGAGTGACAGGAGTGCATAACTGTGTGTATAATATGCTATCTTTTATTAAAGAAAGAGGGAAATATGACCAATTGTGCACAATTGGTTTATATTTCAAGAAATAGTGAATAAACTAAAAACCAATAAAAATAGCTACCTGTTGGGAAGTGAAGGACAGAGAAGAAGGTCACTAATGGGTGTTAGACTCTCACAACATGACTTCTGTTTTAGGTTTTACTTTGGAGCCATGTAAACATTTTGCATAATTATAACCAAAATAATACCAAATTTAAAAAGTAATTTCCAAAAATTAAAAACAAAAGGAAATAAACTTAACTATATATCAAATAGTTAATTTGATTAATCAGTTTCTAGTGAGTTTAAAATATAATATTTTCATGTATGTCCCTAATGGACTACAGTCTAAGGATAAAAAGACTGAAAAGAAACTTCAAAAAATATTCAGTATCGTATTGATAGTAATAATATTGGCATTATTTTGAAACTATTATATATGATACATACAGAACACAATATAATTTACAATGTAAAGCAAATAAGTAATTATAATAATGTTATTTGGAAACAGAATTTTTAGCCCAAGAGAAAAGAGATATAGAATCAAAGAAGCTAAATAAGAAATCTATAACTTTAAGTTTGAATTGAAAATATCATTATGTGCACTTGAAGTATTTTAATAAATAAATAAATTTATTTCTTTGCTTCACATACTCAATATTCTAGAAGCAGTAATGAACCCACTAGCATTGACAACAAATTTAGCCCAAATTTTGGTGTCTAAGAACCATTTTCCATGAAAAGAGGCCAGTTCTAATTAGAGAGATGATTTATTCCATATAGAGAGCAAAAAGTGTATTAGATGAGGTTGGAACAACTTATAATATCAGAATGCAAGGAAGCTTTCAACGACCATTGGATTCAGGTCAAAATAATGACAGAAGTAAACTTGAATAGGCTCCTATTGGCCAAAGATGGAAAAATAAAGACATTGAAAATAATGAATTAATTGAAATATTAAATATGTTTTTTTAAAACATGAATTTGTAATGATGGGAAAAAAACTGTTTAGCTTTGAACGCTCCTAGACCAAGTCTTTACTCTAAAACTGGTAAATAAAGGGAAACAGTAATAGATCCTACCTTTCTTATACAAATTGTATTTCAGGATAACCAAACAGTTGATGAGGAAAATTTTTTCTTTGTTGAAGATTTTCAGGTAATAAAAGCAGTAGGAGTGATAGAATCAGAATACCACCATTTTACAATGTTAATGAAATAATGGACCTGGACAATAGTAATCAATGGCTGCTAACACCATTGGGTGAAAGAATAACGGGAAAATGGATGGCTGAAGCAGACAATTCCTAAACTTGCTCAGCAATCGTTCCATGACAAAAAGAGGAATAGCCCAACATTATGTGCCTCCTGATATAACGCAGTTAAGAATACAGCATCACCTAAGAAGTACTCTTGCCAAGAAACTGAACCTGATCAAGCCTCTGAACCCAGTGATGTGTGAAATGCAGAGGACAGAGGAACACATTAAAAGACAGCACAAGTGTGCAATCAACCAAAGACAGATAGTGAGAAATTTTACAGGGCAAATGACCTGTATTCTTCAACAAAGAAACTAGGGGAGGGGGGACTGGTATAGACCTACAAAACCTATCAACCAAATGCAATGTGGATCTTTAGAACTTGATAAGAACAAAGTAACTATAAAAAGGCTTTTATCAGACAATTAAGAAAATTAGAACACTGACCTGACCTTAAAAGATATTTTTAACATTACTGTTATTTTTCAGGTGTGATAATGGTATTGTTATGTTTTCAAAAATCCTGTCTCTTAGCAATATATACAGAAGTATTTATAGATGGAATTATACGATTTCTGCAATTTGCTTTAAATTATTAAAAATTTTAGGTATTCTGATAATGTTAGAAAATTCTTTTTTCTCTTAGAGATAAATGCTTAAGTATCTACAAGAGAAATTATATGATTCTAGAATTTGCTTTAAAAGATCAAATTTGGAGGATGTGGGAAAAAGTGTTGGAGAGAAGGAACATGAATGAAAAGAGAACAGCCGGGCCCGGCCCATGGCTTAGCAGTTAAGTGCCCATGCTCTGCTGCTGGAGGCCCGGGGTTAGGATCCCGGGCACACAACAACACACCGCTTCTCCGGCCATGCTGAGGCAGTGTCCCACATACAGCAACTAGAAAGATGTGCAACTATGACATACAACTATCTCTTGGGGCTTTGGGGAGAAAAAGGGAAAAAAAAAGGAGGAGGATTGGCAATAGATGTTAGCTCAGGGCTGGTCTTCCTCAGCAAAAAGAGGAGGATTGGCATGGATGTTAGCTCAGGGCTGATCTTCCTCACAAAAAAAAAAAAGAGAGAGAACAGCCATATGTTGATCATTGGTGAGGCTGGGTAATGGATTGATTATACTACGAACTCTCCTTTTGTATATATACAAATCTTTTATGATAACAAGAATATAGAAACACTAAACAGTGTAAAAAAGAATGAAGAAGAAGATCTCTAAGAAGTATTTAACTTCTTTTTCAGAATGCAAATTAACTGAAATTATTCTTTGAATGAAAAAATAATTTGAAATCTAAATTTATATTCTTCCTCTTTTAAGATAACTAAATATATTTTTATCCTTTGAATTCAATTTTATTCACACATACCCTCGTTTTGCTGTATCTATAAAGGATTTAAAATTTTCTTGCACCCCATCACAGATTTTTATCTCTCTAAATAGACGCTCATACTCTGAACTTTTTTAAAAAGACGAATTCTCCTTGGTGAATCTCCTAGTTCAGTATTTGACATATTTTAGATAATAATAAATATTTGAAAAACAGACGACTTGATAAAAAAATTAATGAGTGCCTTCATTTATTTAGAGAAAAAGAGAAGAAAATATCTAAAGGAGAAAATCAAATTTGAATTATATAAAAGAAAATGAGTAAACAATATGTAAGGATCATAAATGTACCATAAAAAAGTTTTAAATTTCTTCAAGTTCTGATTATGTGTATACACATAATATATAATGACAGAATATATAATGACAGAAGACCATTTAGTGATAAGAATAAAGATCAGATGAGATATTAATGAGAGCTATTTACTTTACCATCCTGCATAATAGTAAATGGAAATGCCTCCATGTTTAAATGGTAACATAAAGAGAGCAAATAAGGTAATATTGAGAGTGACTTTAAAGGCAAAGTTTTTTTGAAATTCTAATTTTGTAGAACTAGTGCATTCTCAAGGCAAAGTAGAATTACTCTTTGGGGGAACTAGAGATTAAAGCCGAGCCTCTGTCAGGGCTGGTTTAGTTCTGCCCAGTGAATGGGATGTACTGTCCCCGAGGCAATGCGATTCAGTCTGTTCTCTCTTCAATTATTTGAACACTAGTTAGCCAAGAGCCTATTCCCTGAAGCACAGTTTAGAATACCATACCATACATCCTAATTTATAAAGCTACTTGTCAAGCACTTCTCAAAATGTGAGTTGCCCAGAAAGTAGTCTCAGAGCCAGAGCAGTCTTGGAAAATGGTCAAGTGTGCCTTTGGCTCCTCCACTCCCCCTCTCCCGGATAAGTACCCCGCTATCATCCCTACCCAGCCTCTCTGCCTCTCCCAGCCCCCAACCTCTCAGATTACATATCCTCCATCCCCATCCCCATCCAAAGTTAACTTGCTTGCATGCACCTCATGCACATCTTTCATAACAGTCTTTAAAATGCACATTCTGTACATAGACTGACGATTTCTAGACTAATACATTTAATTTTTTTTCTCTTTTATCTTCTTGTTCACCTTGATACTTGAGCCCGGATATCTAACTCACACTAATGTTAACTTAATCCCAAGTTGCACACATTCAACATTAAAATGAGGTGATACCTGAAGTGCTTTCAATGAGGCATAAGACCTTTGATCATTATTATCAGGTCCCTAATGGAAAGTTCCTTAATCATGCCAGCCCATTATCTTTATTAAGAAGTTCTAGGCACCATTACCTTCAAAGAAGCTCTGAAAAATAGGGTTTGACTCCTAATGTCAGTAAATGTCAAACTCTTCCCTTTCTCCTAATCTTACCTACATGAGGATGATTTCATTATGAAACATGTAATCAGTCCAGATTTTTATATGTTTATTTTCCACAGATAACAGTGTTTCCTTATGACACCAAAAAAAAATCTGTGGCACAAATATAGAGAGTAGAGATAAAATATATATGGGGAGTAAAACCATAAAAATCTCTGTTAGCCAATAAACTAGTAAAAAAACGACCCCAATGCAAATTTTATTGTGGCCTTCTGATGTGTTGAAAGATGGAAGAAAGAAAAGAAAAAGAAAAAGAAGACAGGTAGGGAGAGAGACAGGGAGGGAGGGAGGCAGGCAAGAAGGAAATAATGACAAAGAAAAAGAGGTTACTTTGTCAGACAAATATGTATACTATTTCATTTGTTTATTTAACAAACACAAAAAGACTTACTCTGTGTACTTTAAAAATACTAACTCATAGGGGGCCAGCCTGGTGACGTAGTGGTTGGGTTTGCACGCTCCACTTTGGCAGCCAGGGGTTCTCGGGTTCAGATACCAGGCACAGACCTATATACTGCTCATGAAGCCATGCTGTGTGGCATCCTGCATACAAAATGGAGGAAGACTGGCACAGATGTGAGCTCAGGGCCAATCTTCTTCCTCCCAGCGCCCCCCCCCCCAGATATATATATATTAACTCATAGACTCTCCTAAGAACAGGTAGGAACTATTATTAGCCTCACTTATAGATGAGCAAACTGAGGCACACAGAGAATAAGAGTTTGAGGACTTTGTCCAAGGTCGCATAGCCAGCAAACCATAGAACCTTTGCTTAAACACAGGCAGTTCATTAAAAATAAATCACTTTCTATATAATACAAACAAAAATACTAAATAAATACATTTCTGAAGCTTATAATATAGAGCAAAAACTATAATCAACAAAGGCAATATCCTTCTAATAAAAAGAAATTTTGTAAATTTAAGCAAATTATATATTTTTGTCATGATCTGACATTAGAAAAACCATCAATAAATTTTACCAATGCCATTTTTTCAGCTTCTTTAGCTGCTAATCGACATGATACTAACACTGTTAAATGTTATCTATAGTAATCCTTAAATGTTTTAAATTTCATTTTAATTTAAAAGCATAACATTCTGTTATAGAAAACGAAATGGGAATTGTAAACAAACAAAAAAGCGAAAGAAAGAAAGAAAGAAAGAAAAAGCAATTCCAGACAAATTTGCATTTATGCTATAGCATGTAACAACCACTTTTCAGAAAGTTTTCATTTTTTAATTTTTACTTTTTGATAATCTTGGACAAAACAGTAATTTCATTGCCACTTTATTTTGTAACTCCTATGCATTTATTCCAATAGTATTTTCACCCATTGAAATTTATTGGATTGGACTGGATTATAAAATACAAACACTTCAAAAACCGTGCTCAGCCTTTGAAATCTATCTCACTAGCTAGTCTTTCAATTACATAATTAAAAATTATAAACTATAAATGATTCCACTTAAAACTGCCAAAGATCAGAGAACTCTCCAATTGGCTCTAAGTATAACGACAAACTGCCATGGATGAAGGAAAAATACTCCTAAATCTTGTCAGATCACATCAAAAATGTTGGCCAAGGTAGTTTCTTGATGTAAGAAACAGATTTGAAAATCACTTTGGGTGCACTATATTCTTGACACAAATAGTCCATAACCAATCTATAAATCAAAATTGGGGTGAGTTTATTATGTGCCAGATCTGAGGACTAGCCTGGGGCCTTCCTTCCCCAAGAAAGTGGTGTACAGAGTGGTTATGTACCATATTGGAACAAAGAGCTTACGTCACATATAACAGGAATGTCCCTTTTACAATTGTCATGAGATGCTTAGCTGGCACAGCAGGTCAGTGGTCACAAGGTGAGCGCAGCAGGTCAGAAATTAATCCTTAGTTTAGGGAGAGATGCTTATCCTAAAGGAAATGCTGATATGCGGGAGGTTACATTCCCATCTTTAGGGGCATCATTCTTGTCTTTGGGGCATTGTAGTGTTTAAAGCAGATATACAACTCATGCACAACAGGCCATGTCAGGCCTCTTTGGAAAAACAAGGTCAGGCCTGAAGGGGAAGAAGACTATCCTCTACCTACTCTGGGTCCTTTCTGGCGGGGCTACGAATTAAATTGATATGAGACCAAACAGCAGGAGAAAATCAAACAAAATTTAACAACATGTATACATGGGAGAAACCAGGGAAACTGAGGAGGATGTTGGGGGTGGGGGAGGAGATAGCTATGGGGATTACCAGAAATCACAGTAAACAAGAGTTTACTGTGCAAATTTAAGAGTTTCTAGAGATAAGGTCATCTCCCCTTCTTCCTGGTACAGAAAGGGAGATACATTTACCAATGGAGATTTCCTTTATAAATGTAAATGTTTGGTAAACAGAACTTTGATAAGAATGGGCTTAGGAAGGACCCTCCAGTCTAGCCATACCCAGAGTTAAGTTCTTTTAGGCAGTTAGTGGGGGAGGTCAAATGTCCATCACAGAAAATAATCAAGGTAAAGAGACATATTTGGGGTGGCCAATTTTGATCTCCCACAGGCCCAATTAGTTTTAAACCAAGTAGCTTCCTCATATACTCCAATACATCCTATTGCTTGCCATTTCTTTATCAATATATTAATAAGCGATTCTAACAAGGATTTCCTCAGACTTTCCACTGAGAAAGCAGCCTAATATCCAAGATGTATCCACTGTAGTAAGCTGACAGGAGCTTCTGAAAGAATCTTTTGGCTAAAAGACTGGCAGAGACCACAGAAGTCCCAGCAAAGTAACAAATTAGTCATAGAGTCCTTTGTGTAATAATCCTCACGTCCTCTAGCCTACTTCAATGTGACCACTGACAATGAACGTGTGAAATGTGTTTTTTTAATGAAATTGAGAGTCTGATTTGCAGAGTAGATTTCATAAGTACAATGATCTACCGCACTCCTTTGTAAGATCTATGGTTATATCCCCCTTGGTCTTGAATCTGCCTGGTCAACCAGGGGTGAGACAGGGAGGGCATATATGTACTAAGACAAAATAATTTTCTCCACATAAATATGTTCAAATATTTAAGAAATTTCATGCTTCATTGCCCTGGAGGTTCAGTGTCAGTTTACAGTCAAAATTGGATTTTACCCTAAGGCACTCTCTTTCATTTACTAATGAGGCCAACTGGTCTTTAAACGCCTCCCTATTCTAGGGTTATGAGCAATGCCTTTGACCACTAACTCACAGGGGCCCTTAGAAAGAACAAGCACTGCTACAAAGTGTCTACTGATGGTGCTTCTGCCTGAAACTGATCTATTCACGTTTAAAGATGATTTTTCCCCCTACACACAAAATGTGACACAGAATTTGCTATTCCTTGGTGCTCTGTACTTGGCAATCTACGTTTATAATGATGTCCTGGAGACAAGTCTGCCTTCTGCAGCTTCCTCACATTAATCAAAGAAAAACGCAGGCACACCTACCAAATTCTGGAGCAGCATCGTTATCAACAACGTTTGCCAGGATCGCACCTTCCAGAAGGTGACGGGAGACGGGAGTCATAGTCACACAATAACGACAAGAATCTTCCTCCCGAGGCTGTATCCTAAGAAGAAAACTGGGTTCTTTTCATTCCCTCCCATAAAACATGAAGTGCATGATGGAAAGAAGTTCAGAGACACAATGAATAGTGTATATTATAGATCCATTTCCTGCAAGCTTAATATTTGTCAGTTAAAATAGAGAGGTTAACTGTCGAGTTATTCGTTATTTTTCATATGGCTGTGATATATTCTTATATGCCTATGTAACTGCAATAACATCCCTTGTGGAAGAAGATAAAAAATTCAATATCTCCCACATCAGGAATTATTTTTCTCAAAAGTTTCCTTGGAAGAATATTTGCCATTAAATTAGCACATTCTTAAAGCATAGCCCTCTCATTACCAAGATACTGTTCCTCTTCTCTACAAATATCATCTCACAAACATCTTGGTAATGTCATTTAAGCCACTGCCACTAATCAAAGTCTAGCCACAAATGTGAAGCATGTACACTGGCTCAGAGAACACATTTTTCAGAATTTTATAACAAAGCACTGAGATTAAACAAACGACACATTTTCAGGCAAAAAAACTTTTTATTTGTAATTTTTCATATGTGTTGATTTTTTTGGAGTTCCTTTGCCTAAATATCTGTGAGAATTCATAAACACTGAAGCCTTGGGCTACGTAAGAGATTTATTCCCTTCTTATGCTTTTTATCCTTTAAAAAACTTGAACAAATCATTTATTTATTTTTAAACCACTACTAAATTTTCAATTCAGTTATTTAATTTTCCATAAATCTCTTGCCAGAAAACAAAATTGCATCTACTGTTAAATAAATGAGTAAACAAAAGCAAAAGAGCATGTTATAATTTTTTTATTGCTATTATAATCAACACAAAGGAAACAGTACATTATTCTCTACTATAACTTTCTAATCAAACCATTTTAGAATCATGTTAAATTTCTTGGAAGAAAGTGATACTAGGATGTTTATCTATAAGCACTGGAAAATTGACAGTGTTTCTCAGCAACTTTTTAAATATTTTTGTCCTACTAACATAAGAGCAGAAGTCCTGGTATAGAGCAATATAAAATAATAAAAATAATAAGTATGATAGAGATAAACAGAACATTCAAAAAGTGTGTTAAGAAAATGAGTGTTTTGGATTAACATCAACTAGGTCTATTTATTTATTTTTTGGCATCATTCTTATCTTCTTAGCACAAGCTTGCTCTCTGAACGTGGAATTCTTTTGGCAAAAGAAGCCCAGGAATACGCATTGACCCCCTTGACATTTCTGAGAGCTCCGTGGCCTGAGAAAATGTACTACTGAGAGAGAAGAGATGAGCGCTTGGCTGTAGATCATGTCAAAAGAGTTTAGCCAAAGATGTATGCAAAGAAATCTTATTCCAGAGTTGGCAGGGCTGTACAGAGAAAGCTAAAGCCTTTGGCGTTCTGTTGTAGGGGGAGTCTGGCTTCTTTCAAACTACAAAATCAGCGAAACCAACTTTTTTCACATTTTGAAAGGAAATAGCACTCCCACGGACAACAGGGACATTTTCTGAGTCCAAAGTTCATTTTAAATAAATATATATGTTTAAACAAAATGATCTGACTTAAGTCAACAGACTGATAGTTGCACCGGAGACGGTACAGAGCAACAGGTGAGGCAGAACAGCCTGGCATCTTGTTTGGATAGAAGGACGCCTGTGGACACAGAGCCTTGACAGTTCACTTGGCCTGTTATGTAGTCCAGAATACAGCCTGCACAGCAAAAAGAGACAGATAATAAATAATGGCTTAGTCGTTCTGCAGTTGACAGAAGGGATCACTTAATTAAATTGTAAATACTAAGAATACAGATTTGATCTAGCATTAAACATGGATTAGGTAACAAATAATTGGAAACAAAGTGTGGAATTTTATATATTTGGTTTCTTAAAGCCTATTTTTACCTTATAAATATTTTCCTCATTTGAAGTAAAAGATATTAAGTAAATCTGGAAATTGGAGAAATCCTATTTTACCATTCAACTGTAAACTCAGATGTGTCCAGGAAATGGCCACATATTCCACAAATGTCCCTCCGTTCCCAAGCTGCTGAGTCTTAAAATGCCAACGTGTCATGATTAGGAGGAAATAGTCACACTGCAGATGCCAAGAAACTCTGGCATCCTCATTAACTCTGGCAAGTTTTGGAAAATGAGACATTTCCTACTAAATCAGCTCCAATTTATTTTCCGTCTTTTGTGGGATCCTGCAACCCATTTAGCAAATTAGTTTTGTTACTATAGTGATACACTCAATCCTTTTCAACTCACATCAAGGCTTTTCCATGGTTTGCTGTGTTTGGGAGATGCGTCAGTGTTTGCTGAGGCAACACCTTTAGAAAGAGACCCGACATATAGGGCACATTCTACACCACGTCTGAGAGTTAGAGGACATGTAAACACCTACTTCTCACCACCCACCCCAGCCCTGAGGGCAGTTGTCCTCAGTAGGACGATGGTGAACATTGGCTACTATGGTGGCATATCCCAATCGCTGGCTGGGGTGATCAAACAACACTGCTCTCTAGAAATTCTATTTTGCACAGTCACTCACCCCCAGCACTGTTACGTTGATCCACTTTTCCTGATGGGAGTGTGTCATGTCTCAAATGGTTTAGTGTAAGAAAAAAAGGTGAGGATGGGAAATAGATTCAAAGGAAGAACAAGGAGACGCGGGTGTGGGAAACCAACAAAGAGGTCATGTATTGGAGGTGTGAAAGGGTGGATCATGGGCTATATGCGCTGTTAAACTGGGAAAATAGCTTGGAGGTGGCAGTCTTTGAATTGATTTTAAAAAGTGAAAATCTAGTACATGGTGGACAATGAAGTTATAAATTATGTGGATCAGACTGTGGGCTTTTAAGTCAATCGTTTCATTTTTCATGCTGCCCTGCTAAGTGTAAGTGCTTAGCACAGATAAAATAAACACAATAAATTTTAAATATTATTATTTTGAAATTGAAGATACTGTGGAAAATTTGAAGAAATGAAGGAAAAAGGGAAAAAGAGGAGCGTCAAAAGTGAAAATAAGTTCCAATAACATTTACCCTGCTTTCTTATCACATTTCACTTCTACTGTTTTAAATTTTCTTTCTGAAAAGGGTATTTAGCTTCTGACACCTATTTAGCGCCAGTCTCTTCTTCCATATCCTCCTCTGAAATGTTTCTTTTGCCAGAAAACATTCTTTTTTTGTGTGCCCCTTTATAGGTTTTTATGATAAAATGTTAATTAAAAAAAAAAGCCTCGGTAAGCATCCCACATCTTCATTTACAGGATTCTGAATTATGGCTGTCCCCTGACACTGTCCTGAGTATTTATTAAGACCCTAAGACGAGAACATATCAGTGATTCTACAGCACAGCTATGATCTTGATATTATGTAAAAATAACAGTTGTAGCATCTTTATATGTGAATGCTTTTGCTTTCAGATTCTTTTTTTCTCCCCCAGCTTTATTGAGAGCTAATTGACATAAAAGCCTTCAGATTCTTATGTTACATATTTCGGTGCCTGAAATTGGCTTTCAATACCTTGAGGTAATGGAGTTTCAAAGAACGTTTATTATATTTTTTAAGATTCCAAGTCATAAAAAGTTATCTAAGGATGTCTCCACTAGCAAGACATCGAGAAACCAAGAACGGTCTGGGGAATCCATAGAGACTCTCTGAAATCTGAGATTTGAAGAAAGTCTTGAAAATCATTATACTAACCTGAAAAAAAAAGTATCAGTACTTCCAAGAAACTACTAGAGAAAGGAAATCTGAACTACAAAAAGCCTCAAGCGACAATTATTTATAGGCTGAATGAAGATGAGGGGCAACATGTCAAGAGAAATGCTTTTAAAAGAGAAATAAAAGAGAAACAGAGAGAAAAATGAGAGAGAGAGAAGAAAATCTATGGAAATACACAGAGTCTGGACTGGGAAAAAGAGAGGGTCAAAGTGGATGTCAAGTCAGAAACACGGGTAGCCAACACAAAGGGAAGCTGCCTTGAGGAAAGAAGAGATCCTCATCACCTGGTGTTTGGCAGTTGTGACAGCACAATGGTTTCCTGCAAAGGAGAGTGATTCATGGGCGTATTTCTCATTTTACAGGTAGTAATCTTGTATTGGTCCGCCATTCAGAGATTCTGGGGTTTTTCATTCCACAGAATCTCTTTGTCTTATAAGTTTGCAAAGTAAAGAAAATAAGATCTCATTGAACACATACTTAGTTCTATTTATTTACTTAGAATCACAGTTTGAGATTCTCATGCTTTTTATGAATAAATGGCAGAGGGATAAATAATTTAATCCCAAAGGGACAAAGATTGATAATTTCACAGAGAAAATTTTAAACCCCATCTCTTCGATTGGGTTCCCTAAAGCAGAGAAAAGAGCTTGGGTGCAGGTAGTTGACTAGAAAGAGAAGTGAAGGAGCAGGAAGAACCAGAGAAAGATGGGGAAAAAACCAGTAAAGTGCACACAGTCAATGCTGCAGCTGGGAGATGCCTCTCAGAATTTTCCAGCTAAGCTAGGAGGACGGGGCATTTACCTACCAGCTGCCATCCCCCACTGCTGGCCCGCGGGCTGTCCCTGTATTAAATCCTCAGGCCTGTCCCTGTATTAATTCCCCTGCATTTCTCTGCCATGTCTGCATCTGGGCTGAAAAAGGCTTCTGTTTCTTGAAGAAACAAACAAACAAAAAGGCCTGAGTCAGAAAAGCAGAGATGGACAGAGGGAGATTGAGGTGGGAAGCAGTCAGTGCCTGCGTGCAGACTGCTCACCACAGCTGCAGATAAAATCAGAAATGCTTTAATTCACCCTCAGATGGCTCAGATCTGCTGATGCTCCCCAATAAAGTTTATCACTGACTCTTTAAGGTGGTGGCCAGCAAAACCTCTAACAAATACACAACAAGCAGTAGGACGAGCTACCATCCCCACTGATGCAGCCAGTGCCAAGGGCAATAATGTGTTCATCATCTCCTTCCTCCACTCCAACCCCCTTCTAGATTTCTCTCACCCCCAGCCAACTCTTGAGCTGCTCTAGGTGGTTTGGCTGATTAGATAACCTGACTTCTGTGCCCGAGGTTCTGAGCACCCTTGGTGGTTTTACTCGGTTGCTGCAGTTGCCTGTTGACTATTGTCCCTGAACCTGGGGCACTAAGAAGTGATCCCACTGAACCACTGAATTCTAGATATACACCTCCCCATAAACATAACAGTGCCACTAGCTACTCACGGTGATCATGCTTAATTATCCCTGCCAGTGACTCCTTTCTTTGTTGATCTACCAGCATGAGGATTCCAAAGTGACCAAAGTTGTAACTGTAGCTTCAACTTCATAGATCTCTTACTCTACCCTTTGGAAGCTAAGACTTCTAATCCAGCAAAACTTGAAATTGTGGAGACGGGACTACAAATTCTGCAAGTAGGCTACTAAGAGTAAAGGAGGCCAATTGTATTTCCTCTCTTTGTTCCTGGACCCGTGTATTTTCAGCTACTGGGGCCACATCTATAGGGGACCACATAATGCTATTGAATATTTAGTGTATATATACCATTCTAGAGGACAAAGCCAGCTCTTTCTTAACTTGGGTTCCCCCAAAAGAGAGCCCAATGAAACCTTAGGTGAAGGCATTTTATTTGGGACATGATCCCAGGAAACAGGAGCGAGGGAACAGAGAGAATGACACTTGGTTGCTATAATTTCTTGTGGACTGACGTAGAAACAGAAAGTAGGAAGGCCAATAAGGAACCCACACTACTAAAGTCATCGCCGTAGCAACAGGGGCTCAGCTCTGCTTGTTCTTCTAAGAAGCACAGAGAACGCATCCCAAAATTGTTCCTCAAAGGCCATTTGTTCACCATCTCCTGTAACCCATTGGTATGCCATTGGTAACCCAAAGGCCGTTTGTTCACCATCTCCTGTAACCCATTAATGTAGTACTACCAGGTACTGGTAGTGTAATATATACGTGTAATTATTATATCATATAATATATATGTTTTGTATAACAAAATTATATAATATATTTGACATGATATACAATAAAATTATATAATATATAATACTATATTATAGTTATTTATGTAATATAGTTATAGTTTATAGTTATTTATATAATATTTATAGTTATTTATATAATATAGTATTATATTATATATTATTATATATATTATAAGATGTATTATATAGAAAAGACTGGTACACCTGGAATTGGGAGGATGAGGTAGGAAACATTTCAAATTCAGTGCCACAATCCATAATCTGTTCTCTCTCTCTCTCAATATATTTGCATGTGTGTCTATAATATAAATAAGAAATATTCCATTCATGTATTTATTTTATTGAAATAAGTTGGGGCAGTACATCAGTATAATGGAATTTTAAGTCCAGATTGGGGAGTAGAGACTATAAGCTACTGGTCTGCAGTGAACGTAACAGATGATGACATCATCAAGAGCTGCTACATGGCTATCACAGAAGGATTTGGTCGACTTAAGTGTCTGAGTCCATCTCAGCTGCAATAACAAAAATAACAGATGGGTGACTCATAAGCAACAGAAATTTACTTCTCACAGTTCTGGAGACTGCAAATTTGAGATCAGGGTGCCAGCACGCTTGGGTTCTGGTGAAACCCTCTACCAGGCTGCAGCCTGGTAGCAAGTATTGCATTATTTAAAAATCTAGCAGCAATCTATAGCTGACTAACATCACTACTTTCATTTAAAGCACAGCATTGTTTTAGAGGGAATTCCAGTAAGACTGCCAATTCCAGATCTTTAATGTGGGCTGTAAATACAGTTCTTCAGCTCTAAATATGCCCTACCACTTTCTCTTTTAAGGATAAATATTCAGCAAATTGCATTTGAAGTGGTGGTAGGGATAATTAAAAGAAATAATAAGGCAAGTTTGGCTGAATATATGCGAATCATAAAACAATTTAATTAGCTGTAGATAGTTACATAAGCCAGTGGATTGGAGGGATTAAGAAACAACTTGCTAGAGAAGCCATAATGAACTAGCAGGAAAAGATCTGGAGGTCACAAGTAATCACTAGCTTCCATATACCAGTAGAGTTACATATTTTATTAAATTGTAGCATGAAAGAGATGATTAAGAAAACTGAAATCTGGAGACTAATAATCATGAAAGAAATTAAAACCTGTCAAAGAACTATCCTAAAATATTCTCTATGTACAGATGGTAAGTTCCATCAAACCTCAAGGAACAGATAATTCTGATTTTAGTTAATGTGTTCCAGAGTATAGAAAATGATTTAAAGCTTCCAAATTTATTTAGGACTTTGATATTAAAATCTGACAAAGATAGACCAAGAAAAAATATGGACAACTTTCACTTGTGATTATGGATGCAAAAATTTTAAATAAAATATTGGTGGGTTAAGATATAAACATTTAGACTGACTGAAGATGGAAACATAGCTTTCCATTTTTACCCTTTCTTTGCCCTTCTAAAATGACAGATTGTAAACACTTTTCAGTGCGGATTGGAAGGAAATGAAGCAGAGCTCTTGCTGCTTTTACAGAAAAGGGACATCATCTTTAGGCTGCTCAAAACTCAGGCAGTGGGATTAATGGATCATAAATTCCTGCTGGCTGGCAATGCCCCAGAGAGAAATAAATTCAAGGTGTGTCAACAGAGACACGACCGTTGACCTGATGTTCTCAGCTTGCAAATGTCCTGAAGTCCCGAGAGAGACATGGAAATAGCAGAGAGCCACTGGATCCGAAAAGATCACAGGTTAGTGGGTGCCTGAATGTAACCTGTGTAGACAGACAATCAGCAACTATGGTGCTTTCTTAGACGCTGGAACCTTGACACAATGCCTGCAGTAGGTACAATGAGCCCTCAGATGGTCACAGGCCTGGCAGAATGAGGCTCAGAATCAGAATTAAAACCGATTTATAGAAAATAAAGAAAATGACGTTTGAGTTCATGGACCCTGAGTACACCTACTGCATTAGTAAAATAAGTATAGCTATTATTAGAAGTATAATATACCTTACTAGTCTAATTTTTACTATAAGACCAGCATTTGGAAATTAACTAATATAACTCTTCACTTTAGTATTTTAAGGAGGGTAATATTATGATTATCCAAGAAATGCCCAAAAAGCCATTGATAAAAAGTTACCTTTCATTTATTGTTTAAAATAAAATCCTTGATTTTTTCTAAGAATGGCAAGATATTCTTTTATCATGATTAAAAATCATCAGCTACAACCATGTTTAATAATGTAACACTAGTGCCATACTCATTATAATAAGAAGAAGACATCCACCATCAATGATTTTTTTCCTGCAAATTTTGGCCAATGCAAAGCAACAGGAAGAATAAACAAAAGGTAAAAATATTGAAAAGGAAAAATCAAAATTATCGTTATTATTTGCAGGTGATACACACTACTTAGAAAATTTAAGAGATTAAACTTTTTTTTTTTTTTTTGTGAGGAAGATCAGCCCTGAGCTAACATCCACACCAATTCTCCTCTTTTTTTGCTGAGGAGGACCCGCGCTGAGCTAACATCTATTGCCAATCCTCCTCCTTTTTTTCCCTTTTTCTCCCCAAAGCCCCAGTAGATAGTTATATGTCATAGTTGCACATCCCTCTAGTTGCTGTATGTGGGACGCCGCCTCAGCACCGCCAGACAGGCAGTGCGTCGGTGCACCACCGGGATCCGAACCTGGGCGGCAGGTAGTGGAGCGTGCCCACTCAACCACCAAGCCACTGGCCAGCCCCAGAAAATTTAAGAGATTAAACTTTAAAACTGTTAAAATTAAAGTTAGGAAAGTGGCCAGATATTGATAACTAATTTGGAAAAATATTCTATTAGTAAGTATCTTACTAAATATTCTATTTAGTAAGATAATTAACACTTACATAGCACTTAAGTATTTGCAAGGCCTGTTCTAAGGTAGATTACCTTTAACATCACCATATTAAGGGTAAGGAAACAAAGATACAATGAAGTTAAGTGATTTTTTTGACAGTTAGTAAGTGGAGGACTCAGGAATCAAACCCAGGTGGACTGGCTCTAGGGTCGTGCTATTAACTACCATGTCATGATGATATATTTAAAAACAATAATAACATTATTATCTAAATGCTTAACATGTAGAAAAATATTAATATGAAATAGGTAGACTCCACAAGAAAAATAAAACCTTATAAAACTGTTCTTAAAAGTACAAGACAGTTTTTAACGGACAGTGTTTTTAATGAGTGGACTTTCAAAACTTTATTTTCCAGAAAAATTATGCAAAATATTATGTATTCGTGCATATGTAATTTTTTCTGAGAAGCAAGGGTTTAATGCTTCCAAAAAGTTGTCAAGAAGATTTATAGCTCCCAAAGCTTAACTTTGGTTAGAAAAATAAAAGATTTGAGTAATTCGAGAAACATATCTTTCCAGATGGGAAGACAATATGGTAAAGATGGCAGCACTCCCCTTCCCCAAAGAAACATAAATTTAATGCATCTATGATAAAAACATGGGCTACATTTTTGGGGGGGAGAGAGGAAGTTGCCGAGAAGATTTAAAAGTTCATATAGAGAAATAAATGTGCAGTAGAAAGGTAGACAGTGTTGTGAAATAAGATGGAGGTTGCCCTTTCAGTAATTCAAACATATCATGAAGCTATTGTAACTGAAAATATGTGCCACTTTTATAGCAAAATGAAGATACTAGAAATGAAATCAAATATACACAAACACACACAATGCACACACACACATGCACACATGTATATCTATTTTATAATCTAATAACTGTGTCCTTCAAATAAATGGAGAAATGATGTTATTCAATAAAAGACAATTGGAAAATTGACAATTTATTTTGAAAAAAGAATTTAAACCACTACTTAATACCTATACCAAAATTTAATTCCAGATGAATTAATTATGTAAATATTTTAATGATTTAAATTTTAAAACACTGGAAACACTTTATAAGAAAATGTTTTTTTTCAATAACCACGGAGGCGGAAGAAGTTCAAGAAAAACGTGACAGCAAAGCCAGCAATTAAAAAAGGAAAACTAATAAATTTATCTACATAAAGCTTAAAACTTTCTTATGACAGAAGAAAACCTTGATTAAAGTTAAAACATAAAAATAGGGAAAATATTTGCGATATTTATATAACATGTGAAAATAAAAAATGTCCCACAAACTTGGGGAACAAACCTGATTGTTCTCTCACCATAGTAGCGAGCAGCCAGAAGAACACGTTTTACATCTGTTCAGCGCATCACAGACAAGTTGCCTCAGTGAAAAGGCTTTGCAAGCCAGCCAATCAGTGAGGCCCAGCGCTTGTGACAGTCCGCCAATCAGGGATCGACCCGCCAATAACACACTGCTGAATGCGAACCAGTGAAGACAGTCTCACACAAGTAACCACACTTCTGCTAGGGGATGTCAACCTACTTTCACCTCTGTAAATCTGCTAATCTCTGACCTCAACGCTTTCCAAAACTCCTGTATAAGATCAGCACTCTGCTCTGCTGAGCGAGACCGCTGCTCCAGCATGGCCATGCTATACTGCAATAATCAATAACTTCAACTTTTTATTTCAGAATTGAATGGTGACTCGTCATCATTTGACGTATGTATGGTGTTAATTTCTATTACTTACAAAAAGTTCTTACAAATGATTAAAAACAAAGGACACGAAGATATAGTTGACAAAAGAAGAAAATGAAAAGCCAGAAAAATATTTGAGAGCATAGCAACCTTATTGATGATAAAAATATTTAAGTTAAAATTACAGGGTTTCATTTTTTTCACTTAGGGAGGCAGAGGTAGCAGGAATTGATAATAACTAATTTTGAAAATAGCGTGAGAAATTGGGTACTATTATATATTGCTGCTGTGAGTAAACAAGGGACACTCTTAAGAGGGAGGTAAAGCCTTGGAAATATCCATCATGACTGCACACTCTTTGTACAATTCCACTTCTAATAATTTAACCAGGGAAATTTTCAGAGAAGTATGCCACTGAGATGTATGAATGTGTACATAAAAGTATTCATTTATTCAAAAATACTTCTGAGCTCCCACTATACTGTGTGTGGTAACACTGTATTCAACAAGACAAACATCCTGCCCACATGTGTCTTACGCTCAGGGGCCAAATCCTGCCTGCCGCCTGTTTTTGTAAATAATAAACACGGCCATATCCATTTGTTTATATGTTGTCTATGGCTGTTTTCCTGCTAAAACAGCAGAGTTGATTAGGTGCGACAGAGACCACACGCCTCACAAAGGCTAAAATATTTACTATCTGGTCTTTTCTAGAAAATCTTATAAATATAAGGTTGAATGATTAAAAACAGAATTCAGAATCTCATTTTTATGAAGCCCAAAACCAATAAAAATTAAACAATATATTATCCTGCAAAAAATATGCATGTGGTAAAGCTACATTTTTTAAAAACCGTAAAAATAATGAATATAAAACCCGAGATTGTGATAAACTATGGGTATAAAGGGTAAATGTGATGTAGAAAAGAAAGTCACAGAGTGTTTACATCTATCAGCAGCTCTTATTTTAGCTCTTACATTGGCTTGTGGTTTCACCAGTGTTGTTTTATTATTATGCTTCATAATTTACATAGACAGGGCATAATCTTTGGTGTGTCAAATATTACTCTAAGAAAGAAATAAACAAATCAAAAAGAGCTGGGCACAAAAAGGCTGCTCAGGAAGTCTGTGGGCTGGACACCTCTGTGTTCGGGTGACTGGGAGTGATCCAACCCATCTGCTGGCTGACCCAGAAATGCTAGAGTTCGCAGGTCTTTTCTTCAATAGTATTAGAGCTTTCTAGAGAATTCTGAATTCCTGCCAGAGGTTAGGGGGTCTACCCTTACCTACTTATGTTCTCTTAAAGGAAACTGGAGTGGTGGGTCCAGTTAATCCTGTTTTCTACTGACTATCTCTCTCCTATCCTCTCTTTCATCTTAAATTAATTTTTTCTTCTTTTGTTGTAATTTTAATGGGATCTCTGGGAGAAAGAAAATAAGTACATGTGGGTAATTCACCTTTTTTTTTTTTTTTTTTTTTTGGTGAGGAAAATCAGCCCTGAGCTAACAGCCATGCCCATTTCCCTCTATTTTTATATGTGGGATGCCTGCGACAACATGGCTTGATAAGCAGTGCCTAGGTCTGCGCCCAGGATTTGAACCTGCAAACCCCAGGCTACCAAAGCGGAGCATGTGAACTTAACCACTACGCTACCGGGCTGGCCCTGAATTCACCATGTTTGACTGGAAATCTATTACAGACTGATTTGGCAACTTTAGACAATGTCTCACCCCTTTCCACAATCAAGGATGAAGATTTGCTCTGCTTCACAATTCTCTTTGTAAGAATGTTTGATAGTATATTGTTTTTAGTGACTATTTGTTACTTCTCTAAATTTAAAAAGTAACTGTATCTTCTTTTTTCAATCATGATCTTGATCATCACTATGAAAGCTATGTTAATTTTCCGTTTACCTTTCCTATGATGTTCTCCTATATTTTGTTTTTTTTTAGTTTCTCATTAACTTATTTTCCTCTTGACAAAAGAATAATGTCCCTTATCATATCCTCAAGATTTTCTGTCATCTCAGTTATCCTAAATGTTCCCTGGAATCTTCTTTTTCCTTGGATACCTGTCTTGCAGGGTCTTACACCTTTCCAATCCAATCTCTAGCAGCTGCTTTCTAAGCGTAGAGTTTTGTAAATTTCTTGCTCCTTTGAGTCTGAAAAATCATTGTCCTTTTTAAATTCTAGGAAATTGTTTCCTATTATTTTCTTGATAATTTTCTCCCCTTATTTTCTGTTTTCTTTTTCTAAAACTGTCAGTTGTCTAGTATTACACCTCCTGGTTTGACCTTGTAGGTCTTTCTCCCCCTTTTTCCTTGTCTTTCCTTGTCTTTTTAAATTTTTTTTCTCTATATTCTGGAAAATTTTGCCTCTTTGTTTTTCAAGTCTTCTGTTTAAAATTTTTTTGAAATTATATTTTTAATCTTTGAAAGGTCTTTCAAATTCTTTGAGCATTCTCTTCATCCTATTCTCATTTTATTAGAAATATCTTAAGTTTTTCTGAGTATTCTAATTAGAGATTTTTCGAAGTTCTCTCCGTTTATAAACTAAGTGACATGAACAATAAGAAAATCCTACTTGCTTATTTTAAGAGAAATCCCCATGCTGGGCTGCTTCAAAGAGTTGATGCAGCAGCTCAATGATGTCAGCAAGGAGCAGACTCTTTACATCCCTCCTTTCTGCACCTTCATGACCACAAAGTGGCTACCCAAGTTGCAGCAATGGAAGCATCATGCTTGTTTCTTTCTCTCTGTCTCTTTTTGATGAAGAAACGCTCTGAAGCCTCCCAGTTGACTTCCCTCCCCTCCTTCCTCATTAACCAGCATGGAGTCACAAGTCCTCTCCTAAGCCAATCACAGGCAAAAGGAATAAAATCACTATGACTGGCTTAAATTAGTCAGGATTTACTCCTGAGCCATGTGTGTGTGTTGGGTTGGAGTGATGAAATTTTTAACAAGATTGAAACGCTGCAGCAAGAAAGAAGGGAGAAATGCTTTGGGGATGGCAGGCAGCCAGTAGTGTCTCAATCTTAAACACAGGACTGTCAGAAAACCTAAGGAAGGTGGCTTCCCTTTTTCTTTCAGTGGCTAGACGTAGGGCACTGTAAGCTGAGATGTGGATATGGAAAAGACAATAAGCATGTTAACAACAGATCATTGATCAGAGTTGGAGACATCCTTCATAAAACCATTCATCAGTTTGAAAAGGGAATCAACCAGATTGTTTTTTTCCTGCAGCTATAAAATAGATTTTCTCTCTTCCTCCCACCTTTTTTTGTTTCACTGCTGGTGAATTCCAGTACATTGTCTTATACCACGAAGCCTGTAAGCAGTCTAAGATACAGTTCTTCTCCTGACATTCTGTAAGAGTTCAGTATACCAGGTGGTAACAATTTGAAGCTCCTTATTCAGTGCAGTGTTGAAGGTACTCACTAGCAGCCCCAGCAGCCTGGTACAGCTTGATAAGAGTTGCCAAGGAGACAGGTGGCTGGTTTAATGATAGCAGATAACAGTCCTTTCAAAGGCTTCCCACAGTTAAGGAGGGTAGGAAAAGGGAGACAGAGACAAAGAGGGCTGAGATGAGTAGGTGCATTGAGAAGGTGTCTCTTCACTCTTGCATTTCCCCCTCCCAACTCAGTACTTAATGATACGATGGTAATATAACTTGCATACGACTGAATGGCTTATTGACAGGTGCACAATGCTCCCTCACCAAGCTAATTTATGTTCTGCTTATGTGGGCCAGTGCACAATGTGATGAAAATTATATGTGTTATGAAAAAGCGAAGTGAACTCTGGAGGGTCTCATTCAATTAGTTTCTCCACAGAACACCTTTCCATATAAATTGGCATTGCCAGTGAAACGTATCCCTCTCTTCACCCCACCCGGGAGCAAAGCCTGCGGTGAGCACAGCCTCAGATTCTCCCTGAATTTGTTCTTTGTGATGTGAGAAATTTAATTTTTATATTTGCATTTCTTTCCATGGCTTGTTGTTCACAGTTTCTTAGTACAGCAAATGCTACTTAATTACACAATTTTAAATGTGGACTGAGAAGAATGACCCTGTGAGCTAGATAATCTGCCAATTAGCACTGAAGTAAGACAAATAAGACAAACTGAAGAATCTTTGCATACCCATTTTGGGATTTTTTTTCTTCAAATCAGATACTGATTTACATAATAAGAAGCTTAGCATTTACCTACGTTTTTCTCATTGACTTTATTGTTCTTTGAATTTAAAGAAATTAAATGGACAAATCTGATGTTCCTTTCAATTTTTTTAATGGACAACACATTTCACATTTAATATTCTGAGAGCCCTGGGTCAGGGACCATGAAATGCTTTTGACCTCTCCATTGGCCACCCAATAATTTAGATAACTTGAGATTCTTGACGCCCTCATGGGTCAAATACGTCTTCTAAGTTTTCTTGAAGAGTCTGGACTAATTTCTCTAGAAAACTTATTCTAGTGTTGACACGTGCACTTTACCTTGAACACCTTACTGCTGGTAACTGCTGGATTTAGTAGTTAGTGGGAGAAAGGCCTTGCATAAGTCTGCAGTTCATCCACAACTTAAAATGATGTTGTAATCCTCAAATTTTGAAGGATTTTAATTCATTTAGTTTTGGAAAAACAATAAAGAATATAATTTTTTTATGATTTTGTAACCACGTGTCTGAAGGACAAAATCAAGTTTCTTAGATATAAACCATTACATTTAAATGGGCATGAAAATTTTAAAGAAGAATTATATTTTACTTAAAATGTATACATGGTCAAAGGAAAAATTATGCACAGTTTTCATAATACTATCATGAAACCATAGCACAGGGAACCAGTTGGGGGAAAGCAGCACTGCCTTATCTGTCCTTTTATTTGTCCCCAACCATTTTTTATTCTTTAAAACAAGAAGGAAGAAAAACACATCACATCACATCAACACTTCATGATTCATTTTGAATCTCAAGTATTTATTTAGATATTCCTTATTTTGTTAATCCTATCCAATTCATTAATTTTTAGTCAGTTTGTGTGTGTGTGTGTGTGTGTGTCTGTTTGTATTTTCTTGTGACTGAAACTAGCCACCATTATACTATGTTTAGTTGCTTATTACTCATTTCACCAAATAAGATGTTAAATTCCAGCAAGGCACAGATGCTGTTTCATTGACTGCTTTATCCTAAGAGCCTATAGCATTGTCAAAGACTCAATAACTTTTGTTGAATGAATTTAATGAATATATAAATAATGGAAACATTTGTGATCCAGAGTGCCCTGATCCTATTTTAGGGAACCTGGGAAGTGAAATTATTAATTTTACCAAAATATTTTAATTTGAGATTGCCCGAATTCAGTGCCTTTCTAGGGATTAGCATTGTGCTAAACACAGTGATAGATGTGAAGAACTTACAATCTTATTGAAAAATAATGCTTGAAAGGATTAGAAACTAACAAAAGATGGCATCTAATTAATTAATAAATTGTATGATAAATGACAGAAGAGTTTTGATCAATATGCAGTGGAGTCAAATGTTCAAAAGATCCTTGGCATATGTTATGGCTGAATTGTGTCCCTCTAGAGTTTACATGTTGAACCCCTAACTCCCAGTACCTCAAAATGTGACGGTATTTGGAGATATGGCCTTTAAGGAGGTAATTAAAGTAAAATGTGGTCATATGATTGGGCCTTATACAATAACTGGTGTCCTTACAAGACGAGGTGATTAGGACATGGTCATGCACGGAGGAAGATGATGTGAAGACAGAGGGAGAAGATGGCCATCTACAAGCCAAGGAGAGAGGCCTCAGAAGTAACCGACCCTGCTAACACCTTGATCTCAGAATTCTAGTCTCCGGAACTATGAGAAAATTAGTTTCTGTTGTGTAAGCCACCCACTCTGTGACACTTTGTTATGGCAGGCCTAGCCAACTAACACAGATTTTAATACTAAGAAGTGGGGTGCTGCTGCAACAAGTGTCTAAAAATGTAGAAGTGGCTTTGGAACTGGGTAATGGGTTGAGGCTGGAAGAGTTTTGAGGTGCACAGTAGAAAAATTCTAGATTACCTGGAAGAGACTATTGATAGAAATGTGGATGATAAAGGTGCTTCCAGCGACATCTCAGATGGAAATTAGGAACGTGTCATTGGGAACTGGAGAAAAGGTGCCCCTTGTTATAAAGTGGCAAAAAAGTTGTGTTCCTGTGTTTTGAGGAAAGTAGAACTTGTAAGTGATGAACCTGGATCTTTAGCTGAGGAGATTTCTAAGTATGTAGTGTTGAAAGTGAAGCCTAGTTACTTTTTGCTGCTTATAGTGAAACGTGAGAGAAGAGAGATGAATAAAAGAAATTGCAAAAAGGAACCAGAACTCAAGATTTGGAAAATTCTTAGCCTATCCATATTGCAAAAAGTGAGAATATGTGTTCAGGACAGAACACCAACGGTGTTGCTGGACAACCATTTGATAAAGAGCTTACAGGCATGTGACTTGTATATACAATTAGTCTTCTCAGTAGAAGCTAGGAGTAGAGGTGGGGTTATACCAGCAGAGACTGCAAGCTTGGACTGGAGGGGAAGAAATAAGACAAAAATGAAGAAAGGTTGCCAGACTTCTAGGATTCTACAGGACAGGCCAGTAGAGCTATCTGGCTGCAAACGTGTGTTATCCTTCAAGAAAAGGGAAGAATGCAGGGGTTGGTAGGCTGCCACTACCTCCTTGGGCCCAGAGGGCACAGGCTTGGGGGTGCAGCTGTCTCTTCATCACTTCCAGAGGGGTCAAGTCCATTGCCAAAGGCTGAGAGGGCAGCGCCTTGGCCATGGTGATCCCAGCAGGCAGGGCCACCCCGGGGGGCCTGAAGGATAAAGCATGGAGCCAAAGATTATTCTTGAGCCTTAAGATGTAATGGAATTTGTCTTGCTAGGTTTCAGACTTACTTGAGATCCATCACCCATTTCTGATTTCTGATATCTTCCTTTTAGAATCGGAATGTTTATCCTATGCCTGTTCCACCACTGTATTTTGGAGACACATAAATTGTCCAATTTCACAGGTTCACAGCTGGAGAGGAATTTAGCCTTAGGATGAATCAGATGTCTTACCTCTACCTAATTTAGATGATATTGATGAGATTTTAGATCTGATGCTGGAATGGATTAAAATTTTTTAGGCTGTTGGGATTAGGTGAATGTATTTTGCATGTGAGAAGAACATGAGTTTGTACGGGCCAGAGGGCAGAGTGGTATGAACTGAATTACGTCCTCCCCGAATTCGTACGTTGAAGTCCTAACCTCTGATATCTCAGAATGTGACTTTATTTGGAGATAGGGCCTTTAAAGAGGCAATTAAAATTAAAATTAGGTCATATGATTGAGCCCAATCCAATGTGAATGGTGTTTTTATAAGAACAGGAGATTAGGACACAGACACACACAGAGGGAAGACCAAGCAAAGACACAGAAAGAAGGCAGCCATCTGCAAGCCAAGGAGAGAGGCTTGAAACAAACTACTGACATCTTGGTCTCAGACTTCCAGCCTCCAGAACTGTGAGAAAATTAACTTCTATTGTTTAAGTCATCCAGTCTGTGGTACTTTGTTATGGCAGCCTTACCAAACTAACACAGCTTGCGTGCCTCAGATAATCTATTTAAAAAGCTTGAAAATAATTTTTACCTACTGCAGTAGAATACTTTTATTACTCTTTCATCTGGAAAGTTTGTTGATATTAAATGACAATTGTGCTTTGTTGCATTTCCAACAGGTGATTTTGATCTTAATCTAGATGAATTTTTAAAAAGTATTCTTCACTATTCTGAATATTTGAAGAGCTGATCTCTTCCTTATCTCTTATAGGGGATGGCAATGTAATGCCTTCACCTCACATTATAACATGGGTCCTAATAAGCAAGATCATGGCCAGTAAATAAGAATCTGAAAAAGAAATGAAGAGAAGTAGAATTCAGATAAGCCACTTGGATTCTCAGCCCTTGAAATTTTGCATATGTTAGTGTTAATATATGTAAAAATTAAAAAATGAGCACACAATAACAATAGAAAATCTTGTATTGAATAACAAGAGTCCCCTGCCCCACACCTTCAGTTCTGATCCAACAAAGGAACTGTTTTTTAAAATGTTTTAAATTATTTATTCTAGTAATCACCTCTATATCTGCAAATGACATGATCTTAAAGTTATGGAGAATTCTGCTGCTTCAGTTCTGATAAACATTCATGTATTATTATTTTGATAAATTCTTTTTTTTTCCTTTTTTCTCATTTTACTACTTCTGAAACTCCTGTTAAGACATTGGCCCAGAAGGACTGATCAATTATCTAAAATTTTGACTCTTTTTTTAATCTCTCTTACTTTCTATATTTTTGAGAATCATTTGCTTTTACTTCTAGAAAATTTTCTTAGCACTATCTTGCAAATTACTTTGCTATTGTTGGTTTTAATTTCTAACAGCTATTTCTTGTCATTGATATTTTTCACAATAAGCAGTTCTTAGTTAAATGATATCTTTTTGTTATTTTTTTGTTTAAAGTTTTTCTAAGTGAAAATTTACAGGGTAATATATGCAAATCCAACATATACAATTTACAAGTCTTGACAAATGCATAACCTTGTAGTCCACACCCTTATCAAGATATCAAACATTTTCGTCACCCTGGAAAGTTCTGATGACCCCTTGCCAGTCCATACACCAACCACCCCAGGCAGCTGTTATACTGATTGTTTTCATGATAGATTATTTTTGCCTGTACTAGAATTTCATTTAAATATATACTCCTTTGTATCTGATTTCTTTGGTTTAGCAAAATGTCTGTGAGATTCATCTATGCTATTGCATGTATCAGTAGATTGGCTTTTTAAATTGCTTATTGCATTTTTTTGTATAAAGACACTATACTTTGTTTATCCCTTCTTCTGTTGCTAGACATTTGGCTTGTTTCCTGTACTTGGCCATTCCAAGGTGGTATGACCATTCTTGTACAGGTGTTTTTGTGGATATATTTTTTCATTTGTCTTGGGTATATATCTAGGAATGGAATTGCTTGGTTATAGGAAAATTTCATTTTTAGGTCTATGATCAATCTTTAGTTAATTTTTGTGTATGATTTAAGATAGAGTTCAAGATTCATTTTTACCACACAGATGTTTAGTTTTTCCACCTTCATTTGTGCAATAGATTTCTTTTCCCATAGAATTACTTCAGCACCTTTGTTGAAACTATTTGATTGTGTAAATGAATCTATTTCTGGACTCTATTCTGTATCAGTAATACACCTAAATATTTCTACACCAAGCAATTTGTCTTGATTATTGGCAACTTTAGGGTAAGTCTTCAAGACCGGTAGTGTAAATTCCCCACTTTTGACTATTCTAGATTCCTTACAATTTAAGTCAGCTTGTTATTTTTCTATAAAAAATTTCTGCTGTGATTATAATTGACATTGCATTGAACCTACAGATCAATTTGGAGAGAATTAATATTTTAACAATATTGAGTCTTACATTCCATGAACATGGTATATTTATCCATTCATTTAGGTTTTCTTTAACTTTTCTCAGCAGCATTTTGTAGTTTCCAGTGTAGAAGTTCTGCATTTATTTTTTTATAAGTGTTAGTTAGTACTTTATGCATTGGGAGACGATGTTCCATGAGTCTCTCATGTTTTTCACATTTTGCAAACAGAGGCATTGACTGATCTTTGCTCCTGACTATCTCCTGAAGGATGTTTGTATAGCAGGCAGCTTTGGATGATAGAGATAATATCTACCTCTGGGGCAAATGTTAGTCAGGTTTACTAGCCACTATAAAAGACTCAGGTTCCCTAAGCTCAGGGCTCCTATCCCATAATATACCCCACTGCATTTACAGGGATGACCTGGCCCTCTTCACGTCGCCCTCTGGGAAGTGGGGCTTAAGAACTGACACCAAAAAAAAAAAAAAATACTAACTGGCCTCTACTTTTGCTGTAATAAACTGTCTTTTGTTTCTGACAGGAATCTCATGTCTTCTACCAGTATCCATGAAACTGTGAGAAGCTAACTTGTTAACTTGCAAGTAGGGTAATATCTCAGACTTCATAGTTCTTGACATTATGTTTTTTAATATTGTAAATGGAAATTTTTTTATCATTACATTTTCCAATTTTATGTTACGCACACACACACATGATTTATGCATATTAATTTTGTAACCTGTGACTTTGCTAGTTCTGGTGGTTGTTTTGTAAATTTCTTAGGATTTTCTACATAAATAATTTTGTTTGCTGTAAGAGAGAGTTTTACTTCTTTCTTTCTAATCATTATTACTTTCATTGCACTGGCTAGGCTTCCAATGCAGTGTAAAATATTCTTGCCTTTGTTTCTGATTTTGTAGAGAGAAAGCATTGGATTTTCACCATTAGAAATAATATTAGCTCCAGGTTTTAGTAGATATCATTTATTGAGCTGAAGAATTTCCTTTCTATTCCTAATTTGGTGAGAGATTTTACCAAAAATGAGTGTTGGATTTTTCCAAATGTTTTTCTGTATGTATTAAGATGATCACTGGTTTTTCTCCATTGTTTCTTCAATCTGATAAATTCCTGAATATGATGATTTCTAATATGAGTAATTAGAAAATTATGTTAATTTTCTAATATAAATTAACCTTGTGTTACTGCAATAAACACTATTTGGTCATGATATATTATGTATTTTTATTATACTACTGGATTTGATGTACTATTTTATTAGTGATTTTATACCTATGTTCCTGAGGGATAGTTTTACAGCTATCTTTTCTTGTAATGTGTTTATTAATTTTTGGTACCAGGGTTATTCTGGCCTCATAAAACTTGAGGGAAGGGGTTAATCTTTCTCTATTTTCTGGAAGAGTTTACATTAGACTAAGCTTTTTCTCCCCCTAAATGTTTGATAATAAAATACTCCATGTCTGGGGAGACTTTGACAATGAATTTGATTTCTTGAAATACGTAGGTCTATTCAGATTTCTATTTTATCTTGTGTAAATTTTCACCACTGTATTTTTCAAAAATTTTTTTTCTATTTCATCTAAGTTGCTGAATGGCATAAAATTGTCCAAAATATTCCCTTATTGTCCTTTTAATGTTTTCAGTACCTGTTGTGATATCCAGTTCTTTCATTCATGTTATTAATATTTTGTGACTTTTCTCAATTTTTTCCTTAATCAACCTTGCTTGCATTCATTAATCTTTTTCAAAACTGACTTCTGGCTTTGTTGATTTTTCTCTATAGTTTACCTATTTCCTATTTCTTTGATTTTTTTCCATCTTTATTTTCTGCATTTTATATTGAGGTAATTTTACCATTTTTCTGGATTCTTAAGGTAGAAACATAAATCAGTTAATCTGAATTCTTCTTTTTTTCCTATATGCATTTCAAGCTGTAAATTTCAAACAACTCTTTAGCTGAATCCCACAAGTTTTGATACATTTGTACTTTTCATTTTCAGTATAATTTAATTCAAAATAATTTCTAATTTTTCTTATGATTTTCTTGATCTATGGTTTATTTATAGTGTGTTGTTTAGTTTCCAAATATTTACCCTATAAAAAAATTTTTGTTATTAATTTATAAATTAATACCAAAAAGCATACTTTGTGAATCTTCATGTTTTACCTTGCTCAATATTCCGTGTGCACATGAAAGAATATTAATTTTGAGGTATTATGTTAGCATTCTGTAGAGGTTAATTAGGTCAGGATGGGGTCTAGTGTTGTTCAGATCTTTTAAGTTCTTTTAACTTCTCATCTAATTGCTCTATCAATTACCAAGGGAAGTATTTTAAAATTTTCAACCATGATTATGGATTTATCTACTTCTTTGCTTTAGCTGTCTTAATTTTACTTCATATGTTAAAGCTTTTTTATTAACTGAACTTTTATCATTATGAAACATCCTTCTATCTCTGGTAATACTTCTTGTCTTGAAGTCTATTTTGTCTGAATTAATATGGTCACCCAAATATTTTGTAAGTAGAATTTTCTAGATATTTATTTTATATTTTTACTTTTAATCTTTGTCATTGTATTTAAACTGTGTCTTTTGAAGACAATA